>NW_026975219.1:0-121361 GCF_030014295.1 Loxodonta africana | reverse complement strand
CCTAACCCAAACCCTAACCTTAAACCAAACTCTAACCATAACACTACTCCACCTGTAACCCTAAAACTAAGCCTTACATTAGCCCTGAACCTAACCCTAGACCTAACCCTAATCCTAACCCTAACCCTAACTCTAAGCTTGATCCTAAATAGAACACTAACTCTAATTCTAAACCTGAACCTAAACCGAAATCTTACCCTACACCTAACCCTAACCCTGAACCTAACCCTAACTCTAACCCTAAGAATAACACTTACCCTAAACCCTCACCTTAACTGTAAAACTAACCGCAACCCTCACCCTAACCCCTAACCGTATCCCCCAACCCTAACCCTAATGCTATTCCTAACCCTAACACTAGCCTGAACCCCTAAGCCCTAACGATAACCCTAACCCCTAACCCAAACCCTAACCCCTAACACCAAAGCCTAACCCAAACCTTAACCCTAAGTCTCACCCTAACTCTAACTCTAACATTAACCTGAAACCTAATAATAAACCTAACCCTAACCCTAAACCAAACCTAACCATGACCAGAACCACAATGACTAACCGGAACCCTCACCCAAACCCTAACCCTAAACTAAAACTCTAACCCTTAACACCTTACCATAACCATAATCCTAACCCTACCCAACCCGAACCCTAAACCTAACCCTCACCCAAACGACAAAGACTAACACAAACCGTGACCCTAATCCTAACCATAACACTAAACTTAACCCTAACCTAAAATTTAACCCTAACCCTAAAACTAAAAAGAACCCGTAAACTTAACCCTAACCCTAAACATAACCTTAACACTAACCTGAAACCAAACTCAAACCTTAACCATAACCCTAAAACTAACCCTCAGCCTATCTTAAACTTCACCCTATCCCTAAGCTAAAGCTCACCCTAACTTTAACCCCTAACCCTACCCCTAAAACAAACCCTAAACTTAACCTTGGCCCACCTGTAGTACCCTAAACCTAACCCTTACAATAACTCTGACCCTAACCCTCACCCTTACCCTAACCCTAACTGTAACCCTCACCCTTAACCTAAACTTCACACTAACCCTAAATCTAAACATAACCCTACCCCCAAACATAACCCCTAACCCTAATCCAAACGCTAAACCTAACCTTAACACTAACCTGAACACGAACCCAAACTCTAGACCTAACCTTAAAAATAACACTCACCATATCTTAAACTTCATCCAAACCCTAACCCTAAATCTAAACCTAACCCAAACCCTAAACTTAAACTTTAATCATAACGCTAGTCCACCTGTAACCCTAAACCTAACCCTTACAATAGCCCTGAACCTAACAATAACCCTTACCCAAAACTCTAACCCAAATCCTAACCCGAAGCCTAAACCGACGCCTAACGTGAACCCAAACCCGAACCCTAAACCCAAACCATATCACTAGCCCTAGCCCTAGGCCCTAGCCCAAGTCCTAGCCCTAGCCCTAGCCCTAACCCTAACACTAACTCGAACCCTAAAACCTAACCCTAAACATTAACCCTAACCCTGAACACTAACCCTAACACTAACCGCTAACCCTAAACCCAAACCCTAACCCTGAACACTAACCCTAACACTAACTGCTAACCCTAAACCCTAACCCTAACCCTAAACCCTAACACTAACCCTAACACTAACCATGAACCCTAACCCTAAACTCTAACCATCAGCCTAACCCAAAACCCTAACCCTAACCCTAAACTCTAGCCCTAAAACCCTAGCCCTAGACCTAGCCCTAACACCAAGCCCTAGCCCTAGCCCTAACCCTAACCCTAACCTCTAACCTCTAAAACTAACCCTAGCCCTAACCCTAAACCCTAAATCCTAACCCTAAACCCAAACCCTAAACCTAACCCTGACTCTAACCCCTAACCCTGACCCAGACCCTGACCCTAAACCGTGACAATGACCCTAAACCCTGACCATGACCCTAACCCTGACCGTGACCCTAACCCTGACCCTAAACTCTGACCCTGACACTAAACACTGACTCTGACCCTGACCCTAAACTCTATCACTAAACACTAAACCCTAACCCCTAGCCCTAACACATAGCCCTAACCTTACCCCAACCCTAATCCTAAACCCTAAACCCTAACCATAAAAACAAACCCTAAACCTAACCCTGACCCTAACCCCTAACCCTGACCCTGACCCTGACCCTAAACCCTGACCATAAACCCTGACCCTGACACTAAAAACTGACCCTGACCCTAAACTCGAACACTAAACCTTAAAACCTAACCTTAACCCCTAAACCCCATCCCGAACCATAACCCTAACACTAAACTAAACCCTAAACCCTAACCTGTGTAGGGAGTGAGGAGGTGGGAGGGACTAGGCTGGGCACTGTGAAGGGAGTCAGGAGGTGGGAGAGACCATGCAGGGCCCTGTATAGAGAGTGAGAGACCAGGCAGGGCACTGTATAGGGAGTAAGATGGTGGGACAAAAGAGACAGAAACCTGTGTAGGGAGTGAAGAGCTGAGAGACCAGACAGAGACCTTTGTAGGGAGTGAGGAGGTGGGTGAGACCAGGCAGGGCCCTGAGTAGGGAGAGAGGAGATGGAAGAGACCAGGCAGGGACAGGTGTAGGAAGTGAGGAGGTGGGAGGGACCAGGAAGGGCCCTGTGTAAGGAGTGAGGATGTGGAAGAGAACAGGCAGAGAACTCTGTAGGGAGTAAGGAGGTGGGACAGAGCAGGCAGAGACCTTTACAGGGATGGAGGAGGTGGGAGAGAAAAGGCGGGGCCCTGAGTAGGGAGTGAGGAGCTGGGAGCAACCAGGCACGGCCATGTCTAGGGAGTGAGGAGGTGGGAGAGGTCAGGCAGGGACCTGTGTAGGGAGTTAGGCCTTAGGAGAGACCAGGCAGAGACCTGCATAGGGAGTGAGGAGGTGAGAGAGACCAGGTAGGATGCTGTGTAAAGAGTGAGGATGTAGGAGAGACCAGGCAGGGCCCTGTGTAAGGAGTGATGAGGTGGGAGAGACGAAGCAGGGACCTGTGTAGGGAGTGAGGAAGTGGGAGAGGCCAGGCAGAGACCTGTGTAGGGAGTGAGGAGGTGGGAGAGAATAGGCAGAAACCTGTGTAGGGATTGAGAAGATGGTAGAGAGCAGGCAGGGCCCTGTGTAGGGAGTGAAGAGGTGGGAGAACCATTCAGAGACCTGCATAGGGAGTGAGGAGATGGGAGAGACCAGGAAGGGCCCTCTGTAGGGAGTGAGTTGGCCAGAGATCAGGCATGTCCCTGTATGGAGTAAGGATATGGGAGAGACCAGGCAGGGCCCTGTGCAGGGAGTTAGGAGGTGGGAGAGAACAGGCAGAGAAGAATGTAGGGAGTGAGGAGGTGGGACAGACCAGGCAGGGCTCTGTGCATAGAGAAGATGGGAGACACCAGACAGGGCCCTGTGTAGGGAGTGAAGAAGAGGGAGACCCAGGCAGAGTCCTGCTTAGGGAGTGAGGAGATGGGAGAGACCAGGCAGAGCCAAGTATAGGGAGTGAGGATATGGGAGAGACCAGGCAGGCCCTGTGTAAGGAGTGATGAGGTGGGAGAGACCAAGCAGGACCCTGTGCAGGGTAGGGTGTGAGGGGGAGGGAGCATCCAGGCAGGGCCCTGTGGAGGGAGTGAGGTGTTGGGAGAGACCACACAGGTCCTGTGTAGGGAGTGAGAATGTGCCAGAGATCAGGCAGGGCCCTGTGTAGAGAGTGAGGAGGTGGGAGAGAACAGACAGAGACATATGTAGGGAGTGAGCAGAAGGGAGACACCAGGCAGGGCCCTCTGTAGGGAGTGAGGAGGAGGGACATACCAGGCAGGGCCCTGTGTAAGGAGTGAGGAGGTGGGAGAATCCAGGCAGACACCTGTGTAGGGAGTGAGGAGCTGGAAGAGACCAGGCAGGGACCTGTGTAGGTCCTGAGGAGGTGGGAGAGGCCAGGCAGCGTCCTGTGTAGGGAGTGAGAAGGTGGGAGAGACCAGGCAGGGCCCTATGTTGGGAGTGAGGATGCAGGAGAGAAGAGGCAGAGATGTGGGAGAGACCAGGCAAAGACCTGTGAAGGGACTGAGGAGGTGGGAGAGACCTGGCAGGGCCCAGTGTAGGGAGTGAGTATCTTGGAGAGAAGAGGCAGAGACCTGTGTAGGGATTGAGAAGGAGGAGAGACCAGGCCGGGCCCTGTGTAGGGAGTGAGGAGGTGGGAGAGGCCAGGCAGAGCCCTGTGTAGGGAGTGAGGTGTTAGGAGAGACCAGGCAGGGCCCTGTGTAGGGAGTGATGAGGTGAGAGAGACCAGGTAGGACCCTGTGTACAGAGTGAGGATGTGGAAGAGAACAGGCAAGGCTGTGTGTAGGAAGTAAGGTGGTGGAGATACCAGTCAGGGACCTGTGTAGGGATTGAGGAAGTGGGAGAGACCAGGCAGGACCCTGTGTAGGGAGTGAGGAGGTGGGAGAGACCATCAGGGCCCTGTGTAGGGAGTGAGGAGGTGATAGAGAACAGGTAAGGCCCTGCATACACAGTGAGGAGTTGGGAGAGACCACCCAGATACCTGAGTAGGGAGTCAGGATGTGGGAGAGATCAGGCAGAGCCCTGTGTAGGAAGTGAGGTGTTAGGAGAGACCAGGCAGGGCCCTGTGTAGGGAGTGAGGAGGTGGGAGAGACCAGGTAGGACCCTGTGTACAGAGTGAGGATGTGGGAGAGACCAGGCAGGTCTGTGTGTAGGGAGTAAGGAGGTGGAGATGCCAGGCAGGGCCCTGTGTAGGGAGTGAGGATGTAGGAGAGATCATCAGGGCCCTGTGCAGGGAGTGAGCAGATGGGATACACCAGGCAGGGCCCTGTATAGGGAGTGAGGAGATGGGAGAGAACAAGCACAGCCCTGTGTAGGGAGTGAGAAGAAGGGAGATAACAGCCAGAAACACAGTGCAGGGACTGAGGAGGTGGGAGAGGTAAGGCAGGACCCTGTGTAGGGAGTGAGGGGGTGATAGAGACCAGGCAGAGCCCTGTGTAGGGAGTGAGGAGGAGGGAGAAAACAGGCTAACACCTGTGTATGTAGTAAGGAGGTGGGAAAGACCACCCAGAGACCTGTGTAGGGATTGAGGAATGGGAGGGAACAGGCAGAGAACTGTGTAGGGAGTGAGGAGGTAGGAGAGACCAGGCAAGGCCCTGTGTAGGGAGCGAAGAGGTGGAGAACCAGGCAGAGTCCTGCATAGGGAGTGAGAAGGTGAGAGAGGACAGGCAGAGCCCTGCGTAGGGAGTGAGGAGGTGGGATTGGCTAGGCAGGACCCTGGGTAGGGTGTGAGGAGGTGGGAGATTTCAGGCAGGGCCCTTTGTAGGGAGTGAGGTGTTGGGAGAGACCAGGCAGAGTCCTGTGTAGGGAGTGAGGATTTGGGAGAGACCAGGCAGGGCCCTGTGTATGGCCTGAGGAGGTTAGAAATACCAGGCAGGGCCCTGAGTAGGGAGTGAGGAAGTGGGAGAGAAGAGGCAGGGCCCTGTCTAGGGATTGAAGAGGTGGGAGAGAACAGGCAGAGACCCTTGTAGGGAATGGGGAGGTGGGAGAACCATGCAGAGACCTGTGTAGGGATGGAGAAGGTGGGAGGGACCAGTTAGGGCCCTGTGTGTGCAGTCAGGATGTGAGAGAGAGGAGGCAGGGCCCTGTGTGAATTGAGGATGTGGGAGAGGCCAGGCAGGGCCCTGTTTAGGGATTGAGGAGGTGGGAGAGATCATCAGGGCCCTGTAAAGGGAGTGAGGAGGTGAGAGAGGCCAGTCAGGGACCTGTGTAGGGAGTTAGGCGTTAGGAGAGACCAGGCAGGGCCCTGTGTAGGGAGTGAGGAGGTGGGAGAGACCAGGCAGAGACCTGCATAGGGAGTGAGGAGGTGAGAGAGACCAGGTAGGATGCTGTATAAAGAGTGAGGATGTAGGAGAGACTAGCCAGAGCCCTGTGTAGGGAGTAAGGAGGTGGAGAGGCCAGGCAGGGTCCTGTTTAGGGAGTGAGGAGGTGGGAGAGATCATCAGGGCCCTGTAAAGGGAGTGAGGAGGTGGGAGAGACCACCCAGATACCTGTGTAGGGACTGAGGAGGTGGGAGAGAAAAGACAGAGCCCTGTGTAGGGAGTGAGGAGGTGGGAGATACCAGGCAGGGCCCTGTGTAGGGAGTGAGGAGGTGGCAGGGAGCAGTCAGAGACCTGTGTAGGGAGTGAGGAGGTGGCAGAGACCAGGCAGGGCCCTGTCTAGGGAGTGAGGAGTTGGAAGAGACCAGGCAGAGACCTGTGTACTGAGTCAGGAGGTGGGAAAGAACAGGCAGGACTGTGTTTAGCAAGTGAGGGGGTGAGAGAGAATAGGCAGAAACTTGTGTAGGGAGTGAGAAGATGGAAGACAGCAGGCAGGGCCCTGTGTAGGGAGTGAAGAGGTGGGAGAAACATTCAGAGACCTGAATAGGGAGTGAGGAGTTGGGAGAGACCAGGCAGGGCTCTGTGCAGGGAGTGAGGAGGCCAGAGATCAGGCAAGTCCCTTTGTATGGAGTAAGGATGTGGGAGAGACCAGGCAGGGCCCTGTGCAGGGAGTGAGGAGGTAGGAGAGATCAGGCAGGGACTGGTGTAGGGAGTGAGGAGGTGGGAGAGACCAGGCAGGGCTCCGTGTAGGAAGTGAGGAAGTGGGAAAGAACAGGCAGAAAGCTGTGTATGGAGTGAGAAGATGGGAGACACTAGCCAGGGCCCTGTGTAGGGAGTGAAGAGGTGGGAGAACAAGGCAGAGTCCTGCATAGAGAGTGAGGAGGTGGGAGAGGACAGGCAGAGCCCTGCTTAGGGAGTGAGGATGTGGGAGAGACAAAGCAGGGCTCTTTGTAAGGAGTGATGAGGTGGGAGAGACTAGGCAGGACCCTGCTAGGGGTTATTGATATTGTAAGGGTTAGGTTTAGGGTTAGGGTAGGGGTAAGGTTAGGGTTAAGGCTAGCTTTACTGTAAAGGGTGGGGCCAGGTTAGGGTTAGGGTTAGGTTTAGAGTTCGAGTTAGATCTAGGGTTTAGGGTTAGGGTTAGGGTCCGGTTTAGAGTTATTGTTAGGTTTAGGGTAGAGTTAAGGTTAGCGTTAAGTTTAGGGTTAGGGTAAGGATTAAGTTTAGGTCAGGGTTAGGGTTAGGATGAGTGATAGGGTTAGGGAAAGGGTTAGGGGTTTGTGTGAGGCTTAGTGTTACATTTACAGTTAAGCTGATGTTTTAGGGTGTTACTACCAGGGTTTACCAGGGTTAGGGTTAGAGTTAGGGTTAGGGTTAGGGCGAGAGTTAGAGGATAGTTTAGGGTTAGGTGTAATTTTAGGGTTAGGGTTAGGCTTAGGTTTAGGGTGAAGTTTAGGTTAAGGATGAGGGTTAGGATTAGGCTTTGGTGTTTAGGTTAAGGTTAGGGTTAGGCTTAGTGTTAGGTTTAGCGTTAAGTGTTTGGGTTAATGTTAGGGTCAGGTTTAAGGTTAGGTTTAGGGTTAGGGTTAGTGTTTGGTTTAGGGTTAGGGTTAGGGTGAAGTTTAAGTTAAGGGTGAGTGTTGAGCTTAGGGTTAGTGTTGGGGTTAGGGTTAGGGTTAAGGTTAGAATTAAGGTTAGGGTTAAGGTCAGGTTTAGAGTTAGGGTAAGTGTTAGGGTTAAGTCATAGTTAGGTTTAGGACTAGTTTTTAGTTAGAGATAGGGTTGGGTTCAGGGTTGGGTTTAGGTTTAGATGTTAGGGTGAGGGATAGTGCTAGGTTTCCATTCAAACTGAGTGTGTAGGGTAAGTTTTAGGGTTAAAGTTAGAGTTAGAGTCAGGGTTAGGTTTAAGTTTAGTGTTGGGATTATGTTTATGGTTAGGGTCAGGGTTGGGGAGATTTAGTGTTTAGGGTTACAGTGAATTTATGTTCTGCGAGAGGGTTAGGGTTAGGGGTTTGGGTTCAGGTTAGAGTCAGGGTTAGGGTTAGGTTTAGGGTTAGGGTTAGGTTTAGTGTTAGTGTTAGTTTTGCTTAGGGTTAGGGTTTGAATGAAGTTAGGGTAGGCTTAGCGTTATGCTTAGGGTGAAATTTTGGTTAAGGGTTCGGGTTCGGCTTAGGCTTAGGGTTAGAGTTAGGGTCAGTGGTTAGGGTTAGGTTTAGGGTTAAGGTTAGGTTTCGGCTAAGGATTAGGGTTAGAGTTACGGTTAAGGGTTAGCATTTCAGTTAGGTTTAGGTTAGGGTTATAATTAGGGTTAAGTTTAGGGTTAGGGTAAGAGTGAGAGTTACATTTCCAGTTAAGATGAGGGTTTTGGGTAAGTGTTACAGTTAAGATTAGGGTTAGGGCTAGGGTTAGGGTTAGAGTTAGGGTTAAGGATTAGGGTTAGGTTTAAGATTATGGTAGGCTTAAAGATAGGGTTAAGGTTAGGTTAGGGTTAGGGTCAGGGTTAGGATTAGAATTAGGTTTAGGGTGAGGATTAGGGTCAGAGTTATTGTAAGGGTTAGGTTTCGGGTTACAGGTGGGCCAAGGTTAAGGTGAGGGTTAGGATTAGGGGTAGGGTTAGGGTTAAAGTTAGGGCGAGTTTTAGGTTAGGGATAGGGTGAAGTTTAGGACAGGGTGAGGGTTAGGGTTATGGCTAAGGTTTGGGCTTGTTTTCAGGTTAGTGTTAAGGTTATGTTCAGGGTTAGGGTTAAGTTCATGGGTTGTGTTTAGTTTTGGGGTTAGGGTTAGTTTTAAGGTTAGGGTTAAGTTTAGTGTTACGGTTAGGGTAAGGGTTATGGTTGTGTTAGGCGTTGTGGTTGGGGTGAGGGTTAGGTTTAGGGTTAGGGTTGGGTAGGGTGTGGATTATGGATATAGTAAGGTGTTCGAGTTAGAGGTGTAGTTTAGGATTAGGTTTTGGGTGAGGGTTCCGGTTAGACCTTGTGGTTCTGGTCATGGTTAGGTTTGGTTTAGGGTTAGGGTTAGGTTCATGATTAGGTTTCGGGTTAGTGTTAGAGTTAGGGTGAGAGTTAGGGTTAAGGTATTTGCTAGGCTTTCGCTTTGGTGTTACAATTTGGGTTAGGGTTAGGGTTATCACTAGGGCTCAGGGGTTTCAGGTTAGTGTTAGGGTTACGGTTAGGGATAGCATTAGGGTTAGCGTTGTGGGATACGGTTAGGGGTTAGGGTGAGGGTTACGGTTAGTTTTACAGTTAAGGTGAGGGTTTAGGGTAAGTGTTATGATTAGGGTTAGAGTTAGAGTTAGGGTTAGGTTTAGGGTTAGGGTTAGGTGTAGGGTAAGAATTAGGTTTAGGTCCAAGTTGAGGGTTAGACTTAGTGTTCTATTTAGGGTCAAGGTTAGAGTTAGGGTTAGGGTTAGGATTAGGTCTAGGTTTAGGATTAGGATTAAGTTTAGGGTTAGGTTCAGGGCTATTGTAAGTGTTCGGTTTAGGGTTACAGATGGACTAGCGTTATTCTTAGAGTTAGGTTTAAGGTTAGGGTTTGGGTTAGGTCTAGGTTTAGGGTTAAGGTTATGGTTAGTGTTTGGATGAAGTTCAGGATAGGGTGAGGGTTATTTTTCTGGTGAGGGCTAGGGTTTGGGTTTGTGTTCAGGTTAGTGTTAAGGATAGGTTTAGGGTTCGGTTAGGGTTAGGCATTATGTCTAGGGTCAGCGTTAGGTTAGGTTTAGGGTTAGTGTGAAGTTTAGGTTAAGGGTGAGGGTTATGATAAGGGTTAGGATTATAGACGGTGTTAGACGTTAGGTTTAGGGTGTTAGGGTTAGGTTTATGGTTAGGGTAGATTTAAGTTTAGGTTTAATATTAGGGTTAGGGTTAGATTTGGGTTACTGTTCGTATTAGGGTTAGGGTCAGGGATAAGTTTGGGGATAGCGTTAGGTTTAGGGTTGGGGATACGGTTAAGGATTCGGGTGAGGGTTAGGGTTAGGTTTACAGTTAAGGCGAGGGTTTAGGGTAATTGTTATGGTTAGGGTTAGAGTTAGAGTTAGGCTTAGGGTTAGGGTGAAGTTTCAGTTACTAGTCAGGGTTAGGCTTAAGGTTAGAGTAGGGTTAAGGTTAGTGTTCGGGTTAGGTATAGCGTTAGGGTTTGGGTAGGGGTAAGGTTAGGGTTAAGGCTAGGTTTACGGTAAAGGGTAGGGCTAGCTTAGGGCTAGATTTAGAGTTAGAGTTAGTGCTAGGGTTTAGGATGATGGTTATGGTCAGGTTTAGAGTTGTTGTTAGGGTTAGGGTAGAGTTAAGGTTAGGGTTAATTTAGGGTTAGAGAAAGGGTTAGGTTTAGGTCTGGGTTAGGTGTAGGATGCGGGGTAGGGTTAGGGTTAGGGGTTCATGGGAGGGTTAGTGTTAAGTTTACATTAAGCTGATGTTTTAGGGTGTTACTGTTAGGGCTAGGGTTAGCATTAGGTTTAGGGTCAGGGCTAGAGTTAGGGGATAGTTAAGGGTTAGCTTTACTTTCAGGGTTAGGGTTAGCCTTAGGTTTAGGGTGAAGTTTAGGTTAAGGATGAGGGTTAGGGTTAGGGTTAGGCATTTGGGTTAAGGTTAGGGTTAGGTTTAGGATTAGGCTTAGGGTTAGGGTTAGGTGTTTGGGTTAATGTTAGGGTCAGGTTTAGGGTTCGGCTTAGGGTTAGGGCTACAGCTGGGGTAAAGTTTAATTGAAGGGTGAGGGTTGAGCTTAGGGTTAGCGTTAGGAGTTAGGGTTAGAGCTTAGGTTAGGATGAAGTGTAGGGTTCAGGTTAGGTTTAGATTTAGGGTTAGGGTTAGTGTTAGGGTTAAGTCATGTTTAGGTTTAGGGCTAGGTGAAGGTTATAGATAGGGTTAGGTTAAGGGTTGAGGTTAGGTTTAGATGGTAAGATGAGGGTTAGTGCTAGGTTTCCATTTAAGCTGAGTGTGTAGGGTAAGTTTTAGGGTTAGGATTAGGGTTAGAGTTAGAGTTAGGGTCAGGGTTAGTTTTGAGTTTAGAGTTAGGGTTACGTTTATGGTACGGTCAGGGTTAGGGGAGATTTAGTGTTACGTTTAGTTTTAGGGCTAGGGTTACAGAGAAGTTTATGTGAAGCGAGAGGGTTGGGGTTCGGGGTTTGGGTTCAGGTCAGAGTCAGGGTTAGGGTTAGGTTTAGGGTTAGGGTTACGTGTAGTGTTAGTGTTAGTTTTGCTTAGGGTTCGGGTTTGAATGAAGTGAGGGTACGCTTAGCGTTATGCTTTAGGGTGAAATTCTGGTTAAGGGTGAGGGTTCGGCTTAGGGTTAGGGTTAGAGTTAGGGTCAGTGGTTAGGGTTAGGTTTAGGGTTAAAGTTAGTTTTAGGCTAAGGATTAGGATTAGAGTTAGGGTTAAGGGTTACTGTTTCAGTTAGGTTTAGGTTAAGGTTATAATTAGGGTTAAGTTTAGGGTTAGGGTAAGAGTTAGAGTTACATTTACAGTTAAGGTGAGGGTTCTGGGTAAGTGTTACCGTTAAGGTTAGGGTTAGGGCTAGGGTTAGGGTTAGAGTTAAGGTTAAGGGTTAGGGTTAGGTTTAAGTTTATGGTAGGCTTAAAGATAGGGTTAAGGTTAGGTTAGGGTTAGGGTCAGGGTTAGAATTAGAATTAGGTTTAGGGCGAGGATTAGGGTCAGAGTTATTGTAAGGGTTAGGTTTCGGGTTACAGGTGGGCCAAGGTTAAGGTGAGGGTTAGGTTTCTGGGGAGGGTTAGGGTTAAAGTCAGGGTGAGTTTTAGGTTAGCGATAGGGTGAAGTTTAAGATAGGGTGAGGGTTAGGGTTATGGCTAAGGTTCGGGCTTGTTTTCAGGTTAGTGTTAAGGTTATGTTCAGGGTTAGGGTTACGTTCAGGGGTTGTGTTCAGTTTTAGGGTTAGGGTTAGATTTAAGGTTAGGGTTAAGTTTAGTGTTACGTTTAGGGTTAGGGTCATGGTTGTGTTAGGCTTTGTGGTTGGGGTGAGGGTTAGTTTTAGGGTTAGGGTTGGTTAGGGTTAGGATTACCGTTATGATAAGGCGTTAGGGGTTAGAGGTGTAGTTTAGGGTTAGGGTTTGGGTGAGGGTTCCGGTTAGGCCTTGCGGTTCTGGTCATGGTTAGGTTTGGTTTAGGCTTAGGGTTAGGTGCATGATTCGGTTTCGGGTTAGTGTTAGAGTTAGGGTGAGAGTTAGTGTTAAGGTTTTTGCTAGGCTTTGGTGTTAGGGTTAGGGTTTGTGTTAGGGTTAGGTTTATCATTAGGGCTCAGGGGTTTCAGGTTAATGTTAGGGTTAGGGTTAGGGATAGCATTAGGGTTAGGGTTGTGGGATACGGTTAGGATTTAGGGTGCGGGTTACGGTTAGTTTTGCAGTTAAGGTGAGGGTTTAGGGTAATTGTTACGATTAGGGTTATAGTCAGAGTTAGGGTTTGGTTTAGGATTAGGGTTAGGTGTAGGGTAAGAATTAGGTTTAGGTCCATGTTGAGGGTTAGACTTAGTGTTTTATTTAGGGTAAAGGTTAGGGGTAGGGATAGGATTAGGTCTAGGGTTAGGATTAGGATTATTTTAGGGTTAGGTTCAGGGCTATTGTAAGTGTTCGGTTTAGGGTTACAGATGGACTAGCGTTATTCTTAGAGTTAGGTTTAAGGTTAGGGTTTGGGTTAGGTCTAGGTTTAGGGTTAAGGTTATGGTTAGTGTTTGGATGAAGTTCAGGATAAGGTGAGGGTTATTTTTATGGTGAGGGCTAGGGTTTGGGTTTGTGTTCAGGTTAGTGTTAAGGATAGGTTTAGGGTTCGGTGAGGGTTAGGCATTATGTCTAGGGTCAGCGTTAGGTTAGGTTTAGGGTTAGTGTGAAGTTTAGGTTAAGGGTGAGGGTTATGGTAAGGGTTAGGATTATAGACGGTGTTAGACGTTAGGTTTAGGGTGTTAGGGTTAGGTTTATGGTTAGGGTAGATTTAAGTTTAGGTTTAATATTAGGGTTAGGGTTAGATTTGGGTTACTGTTCGTATTAGGGTTAGGGTTAGGGATAACTTTGGGGATAGCGTTAGGTTTAGGGTTGGGGATACGGTTAAGGATTAGGGTGAGGGTTAGGGTTAGGTTTACACTTAAGGCGAGGGTTTAGGGTAATTGTTATGGTTAGGGTTAGAGTTAGAGTTAGGCTTAGGGTTAGGGTGAAGTTTCAGTTAATAGTCAGGGTTAGGCTTAAGGTTAGAGTAGGGTTAAGGTTAGTGTTCGGGTTAGGTATAGCGTTAGGGTTTGGGTAGGGGTAAGGTTAGGGTTAAGGCTAGGTTTACGGTAAAGGGTAGGGCTAGCTTAGGGTTAGATTTAGAGTTAGAGTTAGTGCTAGGGTTTAGGATGATGGTTATGGTCAGGTTTAGAGTTATTGTTAAGGTTAGGGTAGAGTTAAGGTTAGGGTTAATTTAGGGTTAGAGAAAGGGTTAGGTTTAGGTCTGGGTTAGGTGTAGGATGCGGGGTAGGGTTAGGGTTAGGGGTTCATGGGAGGGTTAGTGTTAAGTTTACATTAAGCTGATGATTTAGGGTGTTACTGTTAGGGCTAGGGTTAGCATTAGGTTTAGGGTCAGGGCTAGAGTTAGGGGATAGTTAAGGGTTAGCTTTACTTTCAGGGTTAGGGTTAGCCTTAGGTTTAGGGTGAAGTTTAGGTTAAGGATGAGGGTTAGGGTTAGGGTTAGGCATTTGGGTTAAGGTTAGGGTTAGGTTTAGGATTAGGCTTAGGGTTAGGGTTAGGTGTTTGGGTTAATGTTAGGGTCAGGTTTAGGGTTCGGCTTAGGGTTAGGGCTACAGCTGGGGTAAAGTTTAATTGAAGGGTGAGGGTTGAGCTTAGGGTTAGCGTTAGGGGTTAGGGTTAGAGCTTAGGTTAGGATGAAGTGTAGGGTTAAGGTTAGGTTTAGATTTAGGGTTAGGGTTAGTGTTAGGGTTAAGTCATGTTTAGGTTTAGGGCTAGGTGAAGGTTATAGATAGGGTTAGGTTAAGGGTTGAGGTTAGGTTTAGATGGTAAGATGAGGGTTAGTGCTAGGTTTCCATTTAAGCTGAGTGTGTAGGGTAAGTTTTAGGGTTAGGATTAGGGTTAGAGTTAGAGTTAGGGTCAGGGTTAGTTTTGAGTTTAGAGTTAGGGTTACGTTTATGGTACGGTCAGGGTTAGGGGAGATTTAGTGTTACGTTTAGTTTTAGGGCTAGGGTTACAGAGAAGTTTATGTGAAGCGAGAGGGTTGGGGTTCGGGGTTTGGGTTCAGGTCAGAGTCAGGGTTAGGGTTAGGTTTAGGGTTAGGGTTACGTGTAGTGTTAGTGTTAGTTTTGCTTAGGGTTCGGGTTTGAATGAAGTGAGGGTACGCTTAGCGTTATGCTTTAGGGTGAAATTCTGGTTAAGGGTGAGGGTTCGGCTTAGGGTTAGGGTTAGAGTTAGGGTCAGTGGTTAGGGTTAGGTTTAGGGTTAAAGTTAGTTTTAGGCTAAGGATTAGGATTAGAGTTAGGGTTAAGGGTTACTGTTTCAGTTAGGTTTAGGTTAAGGTTATAATTAGGGTTAAGTTTAGGGTTAGGGTAAGAGTTAGAGTTACATTTACAGTTAAGGTGAGGGTTCTGGGTAAGTGTTACCGTTAAGGTTAGGGTTAGGGCTAGGGTTAGGGTTAGAGTTAAGGTTAAGGGTTAGGGTTAGGTTTAAGTTTATGGTAGGCTTAAAGATAGGGTTAAGGTTAGGTTAGGGTTAGGGTCAGGGTTAGAATTAGAATTAGGTTTAGGGCGAGGATTAGGGTCAGAGTTATTGTAAGGGTTAGGTTTCGGGTTACAGGTGGGCCAAGGTTAAGGTGAGGGTTAGGTTTCTGGGGAGGGTTAGGGTTAAAGTCAGGGTGAGTTTTAGGTTAGCGATAGGGTGAAGTTTAAGATAGGGTGAGGGTTAGGGTTATGGCTAAGGTTCGGGCTTGTTTTCAGGTTAGTGTTAAGGTTATGTTCAGGGTTAGGGTTACGTTCAGGGGTTGTGTTCAGTTTTAGGGTTAGGGTTAGATTTAAGGTTAGGGTTAAGTTTAGTGTTACGTTTAGGGTTAGGGTCATGGTTGTGTTAGGCTTTGTGGTTGGGGTGAGGGTTAGTTTTAGGGTTAGGGTTGGTTAGGGTTAGGATTACCGTTATGATAAGGCGTTAGGGGTTAGAGGTGTAGTTTAGGGTTAGGGTTTGGGTGAGGGTTCCGGTTAGGCCTTGCGGTTCTGGTCATGGTTAGGTTTGGTTTAGGCTTAGGGTTAGGTGCATGATTCGGTTTCGGGTTAGTGTTAGAGTTAGGGTGAGAGTTAGTGTTAAGGTTTTTGCTAGGCTTTGGTGTTAGGGTTAGGGTTTGTGTTAGGGTTAGGTTTATCATTAGGGCTCAGGGGTTTCAGGTTAATGTTAGGGTTAGGGTTAGGGATAGCATTAGGGTTAGGGTTGTGGGATACGGTTAGGATTTAGGGTGCGGGTTACGGTTAGTTTTGCAGTTAAGGTGAGGGTTTAGGGTAATTGTTACGATTAGGGTTATAGTCAGAGTTAGGGTTTGGTTTAGGATTAGGGTTAGGTGTAGGGTAAGAATTAGGTTTAGGTCCATGTTGAGGGTTAGACTTAGTGTTTTATTTAGGGTAAAGGTTAGGGGTAGGGATAGGATTAGGTCTAGGGTTAGGATTAGGATTATTTTAGGGTTAGGTTCAGGGCTATTGTAAGTGTTCGGTTTAGGGTTACAGATGGACTAGCGTTATTCTTAGAGTTAGGTTTAAGGTTAGGGTTTGGGTTAGGTCTAGGTTTAGGGTTAAGGTTATGGTTAGTGTTTGGATGAAGTTCAGGATAAGGTGAGGGTTATTTTTATGGTGAGGGCTAGGGTTTGGGTTTGTGTTCAGGTTAGTGTTAAGGATAGGTTTAGGGTTCGGTGAGGGTTAGGCATTATGTCTAGGGTCAGCGTTAGGTTAGGTTTAGGGTTAGTGTGAAGTTTAGGTTAAGGGTGAGGGTTATGGTAAGGGTTAGGATTATAGACGGTGTTAGACGTTAGGTTTAGGGTGTTAGGGTTAGGTTTATGGTTAGGGTAGATTTAAGTTTAGGTTTAATATTAGGGTTAGGGTTAGATTTGGGTTACTGTTCGTATTAGGGTTAGGGTTAGGGATAACTTTGGGGATAGCGTTAGGTTTAGGGTTGGGGATACGGTTAAGGATTAGGGTGAGGGTTAGGGTTAGGTTTACACTTAAGGCGAGGGTTTAGGGTAATTGTTATGGTTAGGGTTAGAGTTAGAGTTAGGCTTAGGGTTAGGGTGAAGTTTCAGTTAATAGTCAGGGTTAGGCTTAAGGTTAGAGTAGGGTTAAGGTTAGTGTTCGGGTTAGGTATAGCGTTAGGGTTTGGGTAGGGGTAAGGTTAGGGTTAAGGCTAGGTTTACGGTAAAGGGTAGGGCTAGCTTAGGGTTAGATTTAGAGTTAGAGTTAGTGCTAGGGTTTAGGATGATGGTTATGGTCAGGTTTAGAGTTATTGTTAAGGTTAGGGTAGAGTTAAGGTTAGGGTTAATTTAGGGTTAGAGAAAGGGTTAGGTTTAGGTCTGGGTTAGGTGTAGGATGCGGGGTAGGGTTAGGGTTAGGGGTTCATGGGAGGGTTAGTGTTAAGTTTACATTAAGCTGATGATTTAGGGTGTTACTGTTAGGGCTAGGGTTAGCATTAGGTTTAGGGTCAGGGCTAGAGTTAGGGGATAGTTAAGGGTTAGCTTTACTTTCAGGGTTAGGGTTAGCCTTAGGTTTAGGGTGAAGTTTAGGTTAAGGATGAGGGTTAGGGTTAGGGTTAGGCATTTGGGTTAAGGTTAGGGTTAGGTTTAGGATTAGGCTTAGGGTTAGGGTTAGGTGTTTGGGTTAATGTTAGGGTCAGGTTTAGGGTTCGGCTTAGGGTTAGGGCTACAGCTGGGGTAAAGTTTAATTGAAGGGTGAGGGTTGAGCTTAGGGTTAGCGTTAGGGGTTAGGGTTAGAGCTTAGGTTAGGATGAAGTGTAGGGTTAAGGTTAGGTTTAGATTTAGGGTTAGGGTTAGTGTTAGGGTTAAGTCATGTTTAGGTTTAGGGCTAGGTGAAGGTTATAGATAGGGTTAGGTTAAGGGTTGAGGTTAGGTTTAGATGGTAAGATGAGGGTTAGTGCTAGGTTTCCATTTAAGCTGAGTGTGTAGGGTAAGTTTTAGGGTTAGGATTAGGGTTAGAGTTAGAGTTAGGGTCAGGGTTAGTTTTGAGTTTAGAGTTAGGGTTACGTTTATGGTACGGTCAGGGTTAGGGGAGATTTAGTGTTACGTTTAGTTTTAGGGCTAGGGTTACAGAGAAGTTTATGTGAAGCGAGAGGGTTGGGGTTAGGGGTTTGGGTTCAGGTCAGAGTCAGGGTTAGGGTTAGATTTAGGGTTAGGGTTACGTGTAGTGTTAGTGTTAGTTTTGCTTAGGGTTCGGGTTTGAATGAAGTTAGGGTACGCTTAGCGTTATGCTTTAGGGTGAAATTCTGGTTAAGGGTGAGGGTTCGGCTTAGGGTTAGGGTTAGAGTTAGGGTCAGTGGTTAGGGTTAGGTTTAGGGTTAAAGTTAGTTTTAGGCTAAGGATTAGGATCAGAGTTAGGGTTAAGGGTTACTGTTTCAGTTAGGTTTAGGTTAAGGTTATAATTAGGGTTAAGTTTAGGGTTAGGGTAAGAGTTAGAGTTACATTTACAGTTAAGGTGAGGGTTCTGGGTAAGTGTTACCGTTAAGGTTAGGGTTAGGGCTAGGGTTAGGGTTAGAGTTAAGGTTAAGGGTTAGGGTTAGGTTTAAGTTTATGGTAGGCTTAAAGATAGGGTTAAGGTTAGGTTAGGGTTAGGGTCAGGGTTAGAATTAGAATTAGGTTTAGGGCGAGGATTAGGGTCAGAGTTATTGTAAGGGTTAGGTTTCGGGTTACAGGTGGGCCAAGGTTAAGGTGAGGGTTAGGTTTATGGGGAGGGTTAGGGTTAAAATCAGGGTGAGTTTTAGGTTAGGGATAGGGTGAAGTTTAAGATAGGGTGAGGGTTAGGGTTATGGCTAAGGTTTGGGCTTGTTTTCAGGTTAGTGTTAAGGTTATGTTCAGGGTTAGGGTTATGTTCAGGGGTTGTGTTCAGTTTTAGGGTTAGGGTTAGATTTAAGGTTAGGGTTAAGTTTAGTGTTACGTTTAGGGTTAGGGTCATGGTTGTGTTAGGCTTTGTGGTTGGGGTGAGGGTTAGTTTTAGGGTTAGGGTTGGTTAGGGTTAGGATTATCGTTATGATAAGGCGTTAGGGGTTAGAGGTGTAGTTTAGGGTTAGGGTTTGGGTGAGGGTTCCGGTTAGGCCTTGCGGTTCTGGTCATGGTTAGGTTTGGTTTAGGCTTAGGGTTAGGTGCATGATTCGGTTTCGGGTTAGTGTTAGAGTTAGGGTGAGAGTTAGTGTTAAGGTTTTTACTAAGCTTTGGTGTTAGGGTTAGGGTTTGTGTTAGGGTTAGGTTTATCATTAGGGCTCAGGGGTTTCAGGTTAATGTTAGGGTTAGGGTTAGGGCTAGCATTAGGGTTAGGGTTGTGGGATACGGTTAGGATTTAGGGTGCGGGTTACGGTTAGTTTTACAGTTAAGGTGAGGGTTTAGGGTAATTGTTACGATTAGGGTTATAGTCAGAGTTAGGGTTTGGTTTAGGATTAGGGTTAGGTGTAGGGTAAGAATTAGGTTTAGGTCCATGTTGAGGGTTAGACTTAGTGTTTTATTTAGGGTAAAGGTTAGGGGTAGGGTTAGGATTAGGTCTAGGGTTAGGATTAGGATTATTTTAGGGTTAGGTTCAGGGCTATTGTAAGTGTTCGGTTTAGGGTTACAGATGGACTAGCGTTATTCTTAGAGTTAGGTTTAAGGTTAGGGTTTGGGTTAGGTCTAGGTTTAGGGTTAAGGTTATGGTTAGTGTTTGGATGAAGTTCAGGATAAGGTGAGGGTTATTTTTATGGTGAGGGCTAGGGTTTGGGTTTGTGTTCAGGTTAGTGTTAAGGATAGGTTTAGGGTTCGGTGAGGGTTAGGCGTTATGTCTAGGGTCAGCGTTAGGTTAGGTTTAGGGTTAGTGTGAAGTTTAGGTTAAGGGTGAGGGTTATGGTAAGGGTTAGGATTATAGACGGTGTTAGACGTTAGGTTTAGGGTGTTAGGGTTAGGTTTATGGTTAGGGTAGATTTAAGTTTAGGTTTAATATTAGGGTTAGGGTTAGATTTGGGTTACTGTTCGTATTAGGGTTAGGGTTAGGGATAAGTTTGGGGATAGCGTTAGGTTTAGGGTTGGGGATACGGTTAAGGATTAGGGTGAGGGTTAGGGTTAGGTTTACACTTAAGGCGAGGGTTTAGGCTAATTGTTATGGTTAGGGTTAGAGTTAGAGTTAGGCTTAGGGTTAGGGTGAAGTTTCAGTTACTAGTCAGGGTTAGGCTTAAGGTTAGAGTAGGGTTAAGGTTAGTGTTCGGGTTAGGTATAGCGTTAGGGTTTGGGTAGGGGTAAGGTTAGGGTTAAGGCTAGGTTTACGGTAAAGGGTAGGGCTAGCTTAGGGTTAGATTTAGAGTTAGAGTTAGTGCTAGGGTTTAGGATGATGGTTATGGTCAGGTTTAGAGTTATTGTTAAGGTTAGGGTAGAGTTAAGGTTAGGGTTAATTTAGGGTTAGAGAAAGGGTTAGGTTTAGGTCTGGGTTAGGTGTAGGATGCGGGGTAGGGTTAGGGTTAGGGGTTCATGGGAGGGTTAGTGTTAAGTTTACATTAAGCTGATGTTTTAGGGTGTTACTGTTAGGGCTAGGGTTAGCATTAGGTTTAGGGTCAGGGCTAGAGTTAGGGGATAGTTAAGGGTTAGCTTTACTTTCAGGGTTAGGGTTAGCCTTAGGTTTAGGGTGAAGTTTAGGTTAAGGATGAGGGTTAGGGTTAGGGTTAGGCATTTGGGTTAAGGTTAGGGTTAGGTTTAGGATTAGGCTTAGGGTTAGGGTTAGGTGTTTGGGTTAATGTTAGGGTCAGGTTTAGGGTTCGGCTTAGGGTTAGGGCTACAGCTGGGGTAAAGTTTAATTGAAGGGTGAGGGTTGAGCTTAGGGTTAGCGTTAGGGGTTAGGGTTAGAGCTTAGGTTAGGATGAAGTGTAGGGTTCAGGTTAGGTTTAGATTTAGGGTTAGGGTTAGTGTTAGGGTTAAGTCATGTTTAGGTTTAGGGCTAGGTGAAGGTTATAGATAGGGTTAGGTTAAGGGTTGAGGTTAGGTTTAGATGGTAAGATGAGGGTTAGTGCTAGGTTTCCATTTAAGCTGAGTGTGTAGGGTAAGTTTTAGGGTTAGGATTAGGGTTAGAGTTAGAGTTAGGGTCAGGGTTAGTTTTGAGTTTAGAGTTAGGGTTACGTTTATGGTACGGTCAGGGTTAGGGGAGATTTAGTGTTACGTTTAGTTTTAGGGCTAGGGTTACAGAGAAGTTTATGTGAAGCGAGAGGGTTGGGGTTCGGGGTTTGGGTTCAGGTCAGAGTCAGGGTTAGGGTTAGGTTTAGGGTTAGGGTTACGTGTAGTGTTAGTGTTAGTTTTGCTTAGGGTTCGGGTTTGAATGAAGTGAGGGTACGCTTAGCGTTATGCTTTAGGGTGAAATTCTGGTTAAGGGTGAGGGTTCGGCTTAGGGTTAGGGTTAGAGTTAGGGTCAGTGGTTAGGGTTAGGTTTAGGGTTAAAGTTAGTTTTAGGCTAAGGATTAGGATCAGAGTTAGGGTTAAGGGTTACTGTTTCAGTTAGGTTTAGGTTAAGGTTATAATTAGGGTTAAGTTTAGGGTTAGGGTAAGAGTTAGAGTTACATTTACAGTTAAGGTGAGGGTTCTGGGTAAGTGTTACCGTTAAGGTTAGGGTTAGGGCTAGGGTTAGGGTTAGAGTTAAGGTTAAGGGTTAGGGTTAGGTTTAAGTTTATGGTAGGCTTAAAGATAGGGTTAAGGTTAGGTTAGGGTTAGGGTCAGGGTTAGAATTAGAATTAGGTTTAGGGCGAGGATTAGGGTCAGAGTTATTGTAAGGGTTAGGTTTCGGGTTACAGGTGGGCCAAGGTTAAGGTGAGGGTTAGGTTTATGGGGAGGGTTAGGGTTAAAGTCAGGGTGAGTTTTAGGTTAGGGATAGGGTGAAGTTTAAGATAGGGTGAGGGTTAGGGTTATGGCTAAGGTTTGGGCTTGTTTTCAGGTTAGTGTTAAGGTTATGTTCAGGGTTAGGGTTACGTTCAGGGGTTGTGTTCAGTTTTAGGGTTAGGGTTAGATTTAAGGTTAGGGTTAAGTTTAGTGTTACGTTTAGGGTTAGGGTCATGGTTGTGTTAGGCTTTGTGGTTGGGGTGAGGGTTAGTTTTAGGGTTAGGGTTGGTTAGGGTTAGGATTATCGTTATGATAAGGCGTTAGGGGTTAGAGGTGTAGTTTAGGGTTAGGGTTTGGGTGAGGGTTCCGGTTAGGCCTAGCGGTTCTGGTCATGGTTAGGTTTGGTTTAGGCTTAGGGTTAGGTGCATGATTCGGTTTCGGGTTAGTGTTAGAGTTAGGGTGAGAGTTAGTGTTAAGGTTTTTGCTAGGCTTTGGTGTTAGGGTTAGGGTTTGTGTTAGGGTTAGGTTTATCATTAGGGCTCAGGGGTTTCAGGTTAATGTTAGGGTTAGGGTTAGGGATAGCATTAGGGTTAGGGTTGTGGGATACGGTTAGGATTTAGGGTGCGGGTTACGGTTAGTTTTACAGTTAAGGGGAGGGTTTAGGGTAATTGTTACGATTAGGGTTATAGTCAGAGTTAGGGTTTGGTTTAGGATTAGGGTTAGGTGTAGGGTAAGAATTAGGTTTAGGTCCATGTTGAGGGTTAGACTTCGTGTTTTATTTAGGGTAAAGGTTAGGGGTAGGGTTAGGATTAGGTCTAGGGTTAGGATTAGGATTATTTTAGGGTTAGGTTCAGGGCTATTGTAAGTGTTCGGTTTAGGGTTACAGATGGACTAGCGTTATTCTTAGAGTTAGGTTTAAGGTTAGGGTTTGGGTTAGGTCTAGGTTTAGGGTTAAGGTTATGGTTAGTGTTTGGATGAAGTTCAGGATAGGGTGAGGGTTATTTTTATGGTGAGGGCTAGGGTTTGGGTTTGTGTTCAGGTTAGTGTTAAGGATAGGTTTAGGGTTCGGTGAGGGTTAGGCGTTATGTCTAGGGTCAGCGTTAGGTTAGGTTTAGGGTTAGTGTGAAGTTTAGGTTAAGGGTGAGGGTTATGGTAAGGGTTAGGATTATAGACGGTGTTAGACGTTAGGTTTAGGGTGTTAGGGTTAGGTTTATGGTTAGGGTAGATTTAAGTTTAGGTTTAATTTAGGGTTAGGGTTAGATTTGGGTTACTGTTCGTATTAGGGTTAGGGTTAGGGATAAGTTTGGGGATAGCGTTAGGTTTAGGGTTGGGGATACGGTTAAGGATTAGGGTGAGGGTTAGGGTTAGGTTTACAGTTAAGGCGAGGGTTTAGGCTAATTGTTATGGTTAGGGTTAGAGTTAGAGTTAGGCTTAGGGTTAGGGTGAAGTTTCAGTTAATAGTCAGGGTTAGGCTTAAGGTTAGAGTAGGGTTAAGGTTAGTGTTCGGGTTAGGTATAGCGTTAGGGTTTGGGTAGGGGTAAGGTTAGGGTTAAGGCTAGGTTTACGGTAAAGGGTAGGGCTAGCTTAGGGTTAGATTTAGAGTTAGAGTTAGTGCTAGGGTTTAGGATGATGGTTATGGTCAGGTTTAGAGTTATTGTTAAGGTTAGGGTAGAGTTAAGGTTAGGGTTAATTTAGGGTTAGAGAAAGGGTTAGGTTTAGGTCTGGGTTAGGTGTAGGATGCGGGGTAGGGTTAGGGTTAGGGGTTCATGGGAGGGTTAGTGTTAAGTTTCCATTAAGCTGATGTTTTAGGGTGTTACTGTTAGGGCTAGGGTTAGCATTAGGTTTAGGGTCAGGGCTAGAGTTAGGGGATAGTTAAGGGTTAGCTTTACTTTCAGGGTTAGGGTTAGCCTTAGGTTTAGGGTGAAGTTTAGGTTAAGGATGAGGGTTAGGGTTAGGGTTAGGCATTTGGGTTAAGGTTAGGGTTAGGTTTAGGATTAGGCTTAGGGTTAGGGTTAGGTGTTTGGGTTAATGTTAGGGTCAGGTTTAGGGTTCGGCTTAGGGTTAGGGCTACAGCTGGGGTAAAGTTTAATTGAAGGGTGAGGGTTGAGCTTAGGGTTAGCGTTAGGGGTTAGGGTTAGAGCTTAGGTTAGGATGAAGTGTAGGGTTAAGGTTAGGTTTAGATTTAGGGTTAGGGTTAGTGTTAGGGTTAAGTCATGTTTAGGTTTAGGGCTAGGTGAAGGTTATAGATAGGGTTAGGTTAAGGGTTGAGGTTAGGTTTAGATGGTAAGATGAGGGTTAGTGCTAGGTTTCCATTTAAGCTGAGTGTGTAGGGTAAGTTTTAGGGTTAGGATTAGGGTTAGAGTTAGAGTTAGGGTCAGGGTTAGTTTTGAGTTTAGAGTTAGGGTTACGTTTATGGTACGGTCAGGGTTAGGGGAGATTTAGTGTTACGTTTAGTTTTAGGGCTAGGGTTACAGAGAAGTTTATGTGAAGCGAGAGGGTTGGGGTTCGGGGTTTGGGTTCAGGTCAGAGTCAGGGTTAGGGTTAGGTTTAGGGTTAGGGTTACGTGTAGTGTTAGTGTTAGTTTTGCTTAGGGTTCGGGTTTGAATGAAGTGAGGGTACGCTTAGCGTTATGCTTTAGGGTGAAATTCTGGTTAAGGGTGAGGGTTCGGCTTAGGGTTAGGGTTAGAGTTAGGGTCAGTGGTTAGGGTTAGGTTTAGGGTTAAAGTTAGTTTTAGGCTAAGGATTAGGATCAGAGTTAGGGTTAAGGGTTACTGTTTCAGTTAGGTTTAGGTTAAGGTTATAATTAGGGTTAAGTTTAGGGTTAGGGTAAGAGTTAGAGTTACATTTACAGTTAAGGTGAGGGTTCTGGGTAAGTGTTACCGTTAAGGTTAGGGTTAGGGCTAGGGTTAGGGTTAGAGTTAAGGTTAAGGGTTAGGGTTAGGTTTAAGTTTATGGTAGGCTTAAAGATAGGGTTAAGGTTAGGTTAGGGTTAGGGTCAGGGTTAGAATTAGAATTAGGTTTAGGGCGAGGATTAGGGTCAGAGTTATTGTAAGGGTTAGGTTTCGGGTTACAGGTGGGCCAAGGTTAAGGTGAGGGTTAGGTTTATGGGGAGGGTTAGGGTTAAAGTCAGGGTGAGTTTTAGGTTAGGGATAGGGTGAAGTTTAAGATAGGGTGAGGGTTAGGGTTATGGCTAAGGTTTGGGCTTGTTTTCAGGTTAGTGTTAAGGTTATGTTCAGGGTTAGGGTTACGTTCAGGGGTTGTGTTCAGTTTTAGGGTTAGGGTTAGATTTAAGGTTAGGGTTAAGTTTAGTGTTACGTTTAGGGTTAGGGTCATGGTTGTGTTAGGCTTTGTGGTTGGGGTGAGGGTTAGTTTTAGGGTTAGGGTTGGTTAGGGTTAGGATTATCGTTATGATAAGGCGTTAGGGGTTAGAGGTGTAGTTTAGGGTTAGGGTTTGGGTGAGGGTTCCGGTTAGGCCTAGCGGTTCTGGTCATGGTTAGGTTTGGTTTAGGCTTAGGGTTAGGTGCATGATTCGGTTTCGGGTTAGTGTTAGAGTTAGGGTGAGAGTTAGTGTTAAGGTTTTTGCTAGGCTTTGGTGTTAGGGTTAGGGTTTGTGTTAGGGTTAGGTTTATCATTAGGGCTCAGGGGTTTCAGGTTAATGTTAGGGTTAGGGTTAGGGATAGCATTAGGGTTAGGGTTGTGGGATACGGTTAGGATTTAGGGTGCGGGTTACGGTTAGTTTTACAGTTAAGGGGAGGGTTTAGGGTAATTGTTACGATTAGGGTTATAGTCAGAGTTAGGGTTTGGTTTAGGATTAGGGTTAGGTGTAGGGTAAGAATTAGGTTTAGGTCCATGTTGAGGGTTAGACTTCGTGTTTTATTTAGGGTAAAGGTTAGGGGTAGGGTTAGGATTAGGTCTAGGGTTAGGATTAGGATTATTTTAGGGTTAGGTTCAGGGCTATTGTAAGTGTTCGGTTTAGGGTTACAGATGGACTAGCGTTATTCTTAGAGTTAGGTTTAAGGTTAGGGTTTGGGTTAGGTCTAGGTTTAGGGTTAAGGTTATGGTTAGTGTTTGGATGAAGTTCAGGATAGGGTGAGGGTTATTTTTATGGTGAGGGCTAGGGTTTGGGTTTGTGTTCAGGTTAGTGTTAAGGATAGGTTTAGGGTTCGGTGAGGGTTAGGCGTTATGTCTAGGGTCAGCGTTAGGTTAGGTTTAGGGTTAGTGTGAAGTTTAGGTTAAGGGTGAGGGTTATGGTAAGGGTTAGGATTATAGACGGTGTTAGACGTTAGGTTTAGGGTGTTAGGGTTAGGTTTATGGTTAGGGTAGATTTAAGTTTAGGTTTAATTTAGGGTTAGGGTTAGATTTGGGTTACTGTTCGTATTAGGGTTAGGGTTAGGGATAAGTTTGGGGATAGCGTTAGGTTTAGGGTTGGGGATACGGTTAAGGATTAGGGTGAGGGTTAGGGTTAGGTTTACAGTTAAGGCGAGGGTTTAGGCTAATTGTTATGGTTAGGGTTAGAGTTAGAGTTAGGCTTAGGGTTAGGGTGAAGTTTCAGTTAATAGTCAGGGTTAGGCTTAAGGTTAGAGTAGGGTTAAGGTTAGTGTTCGGGTTAGGTATAGCGTTAGGGTTTGGGTAGGGGTAAGGTTAGGGTTAAGGCTAGGTTTACGGTAAAGGGTAGGGCTAGCTTAGGGTTAGATTTAGAGTTAGAGTTAGTGCTAGGGTTTAGGATGATGGTTATGGTCAGGTTTAGAGTTATTGTTAAGGTTAGGGTAGAGTTAAGGTTAGGGTTAATTTAGGGTTAGAGAAAGGGTTAGGTTTAGGTCTGGGTTAGGTGTAGGATGCGGGGTAGGGTTAGGGTTAGGGGTTCATGGGAGGGTTAGTGTTAAGTTTACATTAAGCTGATGTTTTAGGGTGTTACTGTTAGGGCTAGGGTTAGCATTAGGTTTAGGGTCAGGGCTAGAGTTAGGGGATAGTTAAGGCTTAGCTTTACTTTCAGGGTTAGGGTTAGCCTTAGGTTTAGGGTGAAGTTTAGGTTAAGGATGAGGGTTAGGGTTAGGGTTAGGCATTTGGGTTAAGGTTAGGGTTAGGTTTAGGATTAGGCTTAGGGTTAGGGTTAGGTGTTTGGGTTAATGTTAGGGTCAGGTTTAGGGTTCGGCTTAGGGTTAGGGCTACAGCTGGGGTAAAGTTTAATTGAAGGGTGAGGGTTGAGCTTAGGGTTAGCGTTAGGGGTTAGGGTTAGAGCTTAGGTTAGGATGAAGTGTAGGGTTAAGGTTAGGTTTAGATTTAGGGTTAGGGTTAGTGTTAGGGTTAAGTCATGTTTAGGTTTAGGGCTAGGTGAAGGTTATAGATAGGGTTAGGTTAAGGGTTGAGGTTAGGTTTAGATGGTAAGATGAGGGTTAGTGCTAGGTTTCCATTTAAGCTGAGTGTGTAGGGTAAGTTTTAGGGTTAGGATTAGGGTTAGAGTTAGAGTTAGGGTCAGGGTTAGTTTTGAGTTTAGAGTTAGGGTTACGTTTATGGTACGGTCAGGGTTAGGGGAGATTTAGTGTTACGTTTAGTTTTAGGGCTAGGGTTACAGAGAAGTTTATGTGAAGCGAGAGGGTTGGGGTTCGGGGTTTGGGTTCAGGTCAGAGTCAGGGTTAGGGTTAGGTTTAGGGTTAGGGTTACGTGTAGTGTTAGTGTTAGTTTTGCTTAGGGTTCGGGTTTGAATGAAGTGAGGGTACGCTTAGCGTTATGCTTTAGGGTGAAATTCTGGTTAAGGGTGAGGGTTCGGCTTAGGGTTAGGGTTAGAGTTAGGGTCAGTGGTTAGGGTTAGGTTTAGGGTTAAAGTTAGTTTTAGGCTAAGGATTAGGATCAGAGTTAGGGTTAAGGGTTACTGTTTCAGTTAGGTTTAGGTTAAGGTTATAATTAGGGTTAAGTTTAGGGTTAGGGTAAGAGTTAGAGTTACATTTACAGTTAAGGTGAGGGTTCTGGGTAAGTGTTACCGTTAAGGTTAGGGTTAGGGCTAGGGTTAGGGTTAGAGTTAAGGTTAAGGGTTAGGGTTAGGTTTAAGTTTATGGTAGGCTTAAAGATAGGGTTAAGGTTAGGTTAGGGTTAGGGTCAGGGTTAGAATTAGAATTAGGTTTAGGGCGAGGATTAGGGTCAGAGTTATTGTAAGGGTTAGGTTTCGGGTTACAGGTGGGCCAAGGTTAAGGTGAGGGTTAGGTTTATGGGGAGGGTTAGGGTTAAAGTCAGGGTGAGTTTTAGGTTAGGGATAGGGTGAAGTTTAAGATAGGGTGAGGGTTAGGGTTATGGCTAAGGTTTGGGCTTGTTTTCAGGTTAGTGTTAAGGTTATGTTCAGGGTTAGGGTTACGTTCAGGGGTTGTGTTCAGTTTTAGGGTTAGGGTTAGATTTAAGGTTAGGGTTAAGTTTAGTGTTACGTTTAGGGTTAGGGTCATGGTTGTGTTAGGCTTTGTGGTTGGGGTGAGGGTTAGTTTTAGGGTTAGGGTTGGTTAGGGTTAGGATTATCGTTATGATAAGGCGTTAGGGGTTAGAGGTGTAGTTTAGGGTTAGGGTTTGGGTGAGGGTTCCGGTTAGGCCTAGCGGTTCTGGTCATGGTTAGGTTTGGTTTAGGCTTAGGGTTAGGTGCATGATTCGGTTTCGGGTTAGTGTTAGAGTTAGGGTGAGAGTTAGTGTTAAGGTTTTTGCTAGGCTTTGGTGTTAGGGTTAGGGTTTGTGTTAGGGTTAGGTTTATCATTAGGGCTCAGGGGTTTCAGGTTAATGTTAGGGTTAGGGTTAGGGATAGCATTAGGGTTAGGGTTGTGGGATACGGTTAGGATTTAGGGTGCGGGTTACGGTTAGTTTTACAGTTAAGGGGAGGGTTTAGGGTAATTGTTACGATTAGGGTTATAGTCAGAGTTAGGGTTTGGTTTAGGATTAGGGTTAGGTGTAGGGTAAGAATTAGGTTTAGGTCCATGTTGAGGGTTAGACTTCGTGTTTTATTTAGGGTAAAGGTTAGGGGTAGGGTTAGGATTAGGTCTAGGGTTAGGATTAGGATTATTTTAGGGTTAGGTTCAGGGCTATTGTAAGTGTTCGGTTTAGGGTTACAGATGGACTAGCGTTATTCTTAGAGTTAGGTTTAAGGTTAGGGTTTGGGTTAGGTCTAGGTTTAGGGTTAAGGTTATGGTTAGTGTTTGGATAAAGTTCAGGATAAGGTGAGGGTTATTTTTATGGTGAGGGCTAGGGTTTGGGTTTGTGTTCAGGTTAGTGTTAAGGATAGGTTTAGGGTTCGGTGAGGGTTAGGCGTTATGTCTAGGGTCAGCGTTAGGTTAGGTTTAGGGTTAGTGTGAAGTTTAGGTTAAGGGTGAGGGTTATGGTAAGGGTTAGGATTATAGACGGTGTTAGACGTTAGGTTTAGGGTGTTAGGGTTAGGTTTATGGTTAGGGTAGATTTAAGTTTAGGTTTAATTTAGGGTTAGGGTTAGATTTGGGTTACTGTTCGTATTAGGGTTAGGGTTAGGGATAAGTTTGGGGATAGCGTTAGGTTTAGGGTTGGGGATACGGTTAAGGATTAGGGTGAGGGTTAGGGTTAGGTTTACACTTAAGGCGAGGGTTTAGGCTAATTGTTATGGTTAGGGTTAGAGTTAGAGTTAGGCTTAGGGTTAGGGTGAAGTTTCAGTTAATAGTCAGGGTTAGGCTTAAGGTTAGAGTAGGGTTAAGGTTAGTGTTCGGGTTAGGTATAGCGTTAGGGTTTGGGTAGGGGTAAGTTTAGGGTTAAGGCTAGGTTTATGGTAAAGGGTAGGGCTAGCTTAGGGTTAGATTTAGAGTTAGAGTTAGTGCTAGGGTTTAGGATGATGGTTATGGTCAGGTTTAGAGTTATTGTTAAGGTTAGGGTAGAGTTAAGGTTAGGGTTAATTTAGGGTTAGAGAAAGGGTTAGGTTTAGGTCTGGGTTAGGTGTAGGATGCGGGGTAGGGTTAGGGTTAGGGGTTCATGGGAGGGTTAGTGTTAAGTTTCCATTAAGCTGATGTTTTAGGGTGTTACTGTTAGGGCTAGGGTTAGCATTAGGTTTAGGGTCAGGGCTAGAGTTAGGGGATAGTTAAGGGTTAGCTTTACTTTCAGGGTTAGGGTTAGCCTTAGGTTTAGGGTGAAGTTTAGGTTAAGGATGAGGGTTAGGGTTAGGGTTAGGCATTTGGGTTAAGGTTAGGGTTAGGTTTAGGATTAGGCTTAGGGTTAGGGTTAGGTGTTTGGGTTAATGTTAGGGTCAGGTTTAGGGTTCGGCTTAGGGTTAGGGCTACAGCTGGGGTAAAGTTTAATTGAAGGGTGAGGGTTGAGCTTAGGGTTAGCGTTAGGGGTTAGGGTTAGAGCTTAGGTTAGGATGAAGTGTAGGGTTAAGGTTAGGTTTAGATTTAGGGTTAGGGTTAGTGTTAGGGTTAAGTCATGTTTAGGTTTAGGGCTAGGTGAAGGTTATAGATAGGGTTAGGTTAAGGGTTGAGGTTAGGTTTAGATGGTAAGATGAGGGTTAGTGCTAGGTTTCCATTTAAGCTGAGTGTGTAGGGTAAGTTTTAGGGTTAGGATTAGGGTTAGAGTTAGAGTTAGGGTCAGGGTTAGTTTTGAGTTTAGAGTTAGGGTTACGTTTATGGTACGGTCAGGGTTAGGGGAGATTTAGTGTTACGTTTAGTTTTAGGGCTAGGGTTACAGAGAAGTTTATGTGAAGCGAGAGGGTTGGGGTTAGGGGTTTGGGTTCAGGTCAGAGTCAGGGTTAGGGTTAGGTTTAGGGTTAGGGTTACGTGTAGTGTTAGTGTTAGTTTTGCTTAGGGTTCGGGTTTGAATGAAGTGAGGGTACGCTTAGCGTTATGCTTTAGGGTGAAATTCTGTTAAGGGTGAGGGTTCGGCTTAGAATACTATCTCTCTATGAGGGTCAGTGGTTAGGGTTAGGTTTAGGGTTAAAGTTAGTTTTAGGCTAAGGATTAGGATTAGAGTTAGGGTTAAGGGTTACTGTTTCAGTTAGGTTTAGGTTAAGGTTATAATTAGGGTTAAGTTTAGGGTTAGGGTAAGAGTTAGAGTTACATTTACAGTTAAGGTGAGGGTTCTGGGTAAGTGTTACCGTTAAGGTTAGGGTTAGGGCTAGGGTTAGGGTTAGAGTTAAGGTTAAGGGTTAGGGTTAGGTTTAAGTTTATGGTAGGCTTAAAGATAGGGTTAAGGTTAGGTTAGGGTTAGGGTCAGGGTTAGAATTAGAATTAGGTTTAGGGCGAGGATTAGGGTCAGAGTTATTGTAAGGGTTAGGTTTCGGGTTACAGGTGGGCCAAGGTTAAGGTGAGGGTTAGGTTTATGGGGAGGGTTAGGGTTAAAGTCAGGGTGAGTTTTAGGTTAGGGATAGGGTGAAGTTTAAGATAGGGTGAGGGTTAGGGTTATGGCTAAGGTTTGGGCTTGTTTTCAGGTTAGTGTTAAGGTTATGTTCAGGGTTAGGGTTACGTTCAGGGGTTGTGTTCAGTTTTAGGGTTAGGGTTAGATTTAAGGTTAGGGTTAAGTTTAGTGTTACGTTTAGGGTTAGGGTCATGGTTGTGTTAGGCTTTGTGGTTGGGGTGAGGGTTAGTTTTAGGGTTAGGGTTGGTTAGGGTTAGGATTACCGTTATGATAAGGCGTTAGGGGTTAGAGGTGTAGTTTAGGGTTAGGGTTTGGGTGAGGGTTCCGGTTAGGCCTAGCGGTTCTGGTCATGGTTAGGTTTGGTTTAGGCTTAGGGTTAGGTGCATGATTCGGTTTCGGGTTAGTGTTAGAGTTAGGGTGAGAGTTAGTGTTAAGGTTTTTGCTAGGCTTTGGTGTTAGGGTTAGGGTTTGTGTTAGGGTTAGGTTTATCATTAGGGCTCAGGGGTTTCAGGTTAATGTTAGGGTTAGGGTTAGGGATAGCATTAGGGTTAGGGTTGTGGGATACGGTTAGGATTTAGGGTGCGGGTTACGGTTAGATTTACAGTTAAGGTGAGGGTTTAGGGTAATTGTTACGATTAGGGTTATAGTCAGAGTTAGGGTTTGGTTTAGGATTAGGGTTAGGTGTAGGGTAAGAATTAGGTTTAGGTCCATGTTGAGGGTTAGACTTCGTGTTTTATTTAGGGTAAAGGTTAGGGGTAGGGTTAGGATTAGGTCTAGGGTTAGGATTAGGATTATTTTAGGGTTAGGTTCAGGGCTATTGTAAGTGTTCGGTTTAGGGTTACAGATGGACTAGCGTTATTCTTAGAGTTAGGTTTAAGGTTAGGGTTTGGGTTAGGTCTAGGTTTAGGGTTAAGGTTATGGTTAGTGTTTGGATGAAGTTCAGGATAAGGTGAGGGTTATTTTTATGGTGAGGGCTAGGGTTTGGGTTTGTGTTCAGGTTAGTGTTAAGGATAGGTTTAGGGTTCGGTTAGGGTTAGGCGTTATGTCTAGGGTCAGCGTTAGGTTAGGTTTAGGGTTAGTGTGAAGTTTAGGTTAAGGGTGAGGGTTATGGTAAGGGTTAGGATTATAGACGGTGTTAGACGTTAGGTTTAGGGTGTTAGGGTTAGGTTTATGGTTAGGGTAGATTTAAGTTTAGGTTTAATATTAGGGTTAGGGTTAGATTTGGGTTACTGTTCGTATTAGGGTTAGGGTTAGGGATAAGTTTGGGGATAGCGTTAGGTTTAGGGTTGGGGATACGGTTAAGGATTAGGGTGAGGGTTAGGGTTAGGTTTACACTTAAGGCGAGGGTTTAGGCTAATTGTTATGGTTAGGGTTAGAGTTAGAGTTAGGCTCAGGGTTAGGGTGAAGTTTCAGTTAATAGTCAGGGTTAGGCTTAAGGTTAGAGTAGGGTTAAGGTTAGTGTTCGGGTTAGGTATAGCGTTAGGGTTTGGGTAGGGGTAAGGTTAGGGTTAAGGCTAGGTTTACGGTAAAGGGTAGGGCTAGCTTAGGGTTAGATTTAGAGTTAGTGCTAGGGTTTAGGATGATGGTTATGGTCAGGTTTAGAGTTGTTGTTAAGGTTAGGGTAGAGTTAAGGTTAGGGTTAATTTAGGGTTAGAGAAAGGGTTAGGTTTAGGTCTGGGTTAGGTGTAGGATGCGGGGTAGGGTTAGGGTTAGGGGTTCATGGGAGGGTTAGTGTTAAGTTTACATTAAGCTGATGTTTTAGGGTGTTACTGTTAGGGCTAGGGTTAACATTAGGTTTAGGGTCAGGGCTAGAGTTAGGGGATAGTTAAGGGTTAGCTTTACTTTCAGGGTTAGGGTTAGCCTTAGGTTTAGGGTGAAGTTTAGGTTAAGGATGAGGGTTAGGGTTAGGGTTAGGCATTTGGGTTAAGGTTAGGGTTAGGTTTAGGATTAGGCTTAGGGTTAGGGTTAGGTGTTTGGGTTAATGTTAGGGTCAGGTTTAGGGTTCGGCTTAGGGTTAGGGCTACAGCTGGGGTAAAGTTTAATTGAAGGGTGAGGGTTGAGCTTAGGGTTAGCGTTAGGGGTTAGGGTTAGAGCTTAGGTTAGGATGAAGTGTAGGGTTAAGGTTAGGTTTAGATTTAGGGTTAGGGTTAGTGTTAGGGTTAAGTCATGTTTAGGTTTAGGGCTAGGTGAAGGTTATAGATAGGGTTAGGTTAAGGGTTGAGGTTAGGTTTAGATGGTAAGATGAGGGTTAGTGCTAGGTTTCCATTGAAGCTGAGTGTGTAGGGTAAGTTTTAGGGTTAGGATTAGGGTTAGAGTTAGAGTTAGGGTCAGGGTTAGTTTTGAGTTTAGAGTTAGGGTTACGTTTATGGTACGGTCAGGGTTAGGGGAGATTTAGTGTTACGTTTAGTTTTAGGGCTAGGGTTACAGAGAAGTTTATGTGAAGCGAGAGGGTTGGGGTTAGGGGTTTGGGTTCAGGTCAGAGTCAGGGTTAGGGTTAGGTTTAGGGTTAGGGTTACGTGTAGTGTTAGTGTTAGTTTTGCTTAGGGTTCGGGTTTGAATGAAGTGAGGATACGCTTAGCGTTATGCTTTAGGGTGAAATTCTGGTTAAGGGTGAGGGTTCGGCTTAGGGTTAGGGTTAGAGTTAGGGTCAGTGGTTAGGGTTAGGTTTAGGGTTAAAGTTAGTTTTAGGCTAAGGATTAGGATTAGAGTTAGGGTTAAGGGTTACTGTTTCAGTTAGGTTTAGGTTAAGGTTATAATTAGGGTTAAGTTTAGGGTTAGGGTAAGAGTTAGAGTTACATTTACAGTTAAGGTGAGGGTTCTGGGTAAGTGTTACCGTTAAGGTTAGGGTTAGGGCTAGGGTTAGGGTTAGAGTTAAGGTTAAGGGTTAGGGTTAGGTTTAAGTTTATGGTAGGCTTAAAGATAGGGTTAAGGTTAGGTTAGGGTTAGGGTCAGGGTTAGAATTAGAATTAGGTTTAGGGCGAGGATTAGGGTCAGAGTTATTGTAAGGGTTAGGTTTCGGGTTACAGGTGGGCCAAGGTTAAGGTGAGGGTTAGGTTTATGGGGAGGGTTAGGGTTAAAGTCAGGGTGAGTTTTAGGTTAGGGATAGGGTGAAGTTTAAGATAGGGTGAGGGTTAGGGTTATGGCTAAGGTTTGGGCTTGTTTTCAGGTTAGTGTTAAGGTTATGTTCAGGGTTAGGGTTACGTTCAGGGATTGTGTTCAGTTTTAGGGTTAGGGTTAGATTTAAGGTTAGGGTTAAGTTTAGTGTTACGTTTAGGGTTAGGGTCATGGTTGTGTTAGGCTTTGTGGTTGGGGTGAGGGTTAGTTTTAGGGTTAGGGTTGGTTAGGGTTAGGATTATCGTTATGATAAGGCGTTAGGGGTTAGAGGTGTAGTTTAGGGTTAGGGTTTGGGTGAGGGTTCCGGTTAGGCCTTGCGGTTCTGGTCATGGTTAGGTTTGGTTTAGGCTTAGGGTTAGGTGCATGATTCGGTTTCGGGTTAGTGTTAGAGTTAGGGTGAGAGTTAGTGTTAAGGTTTTTGCTAGGCTTTGGTGTTAGGGTTAGGGTTTGTGTTAGGGTTAGGTTTATCATTAGGGCTCAGGGGTTTCAGGTTAATGTTAGGGTTAGGGTTAGGGATAGCATTAGGGTTAGGGTTGTGGGATACGGTTAGGATTTAGGGTGCGGGTTACGGTTAGTTTTACAGTTAAGGTGAGGGTTTAGGGTAATTGTTACGATTAGGGTTATAGTCAGAGTTAGGGTTTGGTTTAGGATTAGGGTTAGGTGTAGGGTAAGAATTAGGTTTAGGTCCATGTTGAGGGTTAGACTTAGTGTTTTATTTAGGGTAAAGGTTAGGGGTAGGGTTAGGATTAGGTCTAGGGTTAGGATTAGGATTATTTTAGGGTTAGGTTCAGGGCTATTGTAAGTGTTCGGTTTAGGGTTACAGATGGACTAGCGTTATTCTTAGAGTTAGGTTTAAGGTTAGGGTTTGGGTTAGGTCTAGGTTTAGGGTTAAGGTTATGGTTAGTGTTTGGATGAAGTTCAGGATAAGGTGAGGGTTATTTTTATGGTGAGGGCTAGGGTTTGGGTTTGTGTTCAGGTTAGTGTTAAGGATAGGTTTAGGGTTCGGTGAGGGTTAGGCGTTATGTCTAGGGTCAGCGTTAGGTTAGGTTTAGGGTTAGTGTGAAGTTTAGGTTAAGGGTGAGGGTTATGGTAAGGGTTAGGATTATAGACGGTGTTAGACGTTAGGTTTAGGGTGTTAGGGTTAGGTTTATGGTTAGGGTAGATTTAAGTTTAGGTTTAATATTAGGGTTAGGGTTAGATTTGGGTTACTGTTCGTATTAGGGTTAGGGTTAGGGATAAGTTTGGGGATAGCGTTAGGTTTAGGGTTGGGGATACGGTTAAGGATTAGGGTGAGGGTTAGGGTTAGGTTTACAGTTAAGGCGAGGGTTTAGGCTAATTGTTATGGTTAGGGTTAGAGTTAGAGTTAGGCTTAGGGTTAGGGTGAAGTTTCAGTTAATAGTCAGGGTTAGGCTTAAGGTTAGAGTAGGGTTAAGGTTAGTGTTCGGGTTAGGTATAGCGTTAGGGTTTGGGTAGGGGTAAGGTTAGGGTTAAGGCTAGGTTTACGGTAAAGGGTAGGGCTAGCTTAGGGTTAGATTTAGAGTTAGAGTTAGTGCTAGGGTTTAGGATGATGGTTATGGTCAGGTTTAGAGTTATTGTTAAGGTTAGGGTAGAGTTAAGGTTAGGGTTAATTTAGGGTTAGAGAAAGGGTTAGGTTTAGGTCTGGGTTAGGTGTAGGATGCGGGGTAGGGTTAGGGTTAGGGGTTCATGGGAGGGTTAGTGTTAAGTTTCCATTAAGCTGATGTTTTAGGGTGTTACTGTTAGGGCTAGGGTTAGCATTAGGTTTAGGGTCAGGGCTAGAGTTAGGGGATAGTTAAGGGTTAGCTTTACTTTCAGGGTTAGGGTTAGCCTTAGGTTTAGGGTGAAGTTTAGGTTAAGGATGAGGGTTAGGGTTAGGGTTAGGCATTTGGGTTAAGGTTAGGGTTAGGTTTAGGATTAGGCTTAGGGTTAGGGTTAGGTGTTTGGGTTAATGTTAGGGTCAGGTTTAGGGTTCGGCTTAGGGTTAGGGCTACAGCTGGGGTAAAGTTTAATTGAAGGGTGAGGGTTGAGCTTAGGGTTAGCGTTAGGGGTTAGGGTTAGAGCTTAGGTTAGGATGAAGTGTAGGGTTAAGGTTAGGTTTAGATTTAGGGTTAGGGTTAGTGTTAGGGTTAAGTCATGTTTAGGTTTAGGGCTAGGTGAAGGTTATAGATAGGGTTAGGTTAAGGGTTGAGGTTAGGTTTAGATGGTAAGATGAGGGTTAGTGCTAGGTTTCCATTTAAGCTGAGTGTGTAGGGTAAGTTTTAGGGTTAGGATTAGGGTTAGAGTTAGAGTTAGGGTCAGGGTTAGTTTTGAGTTTAGAGTTAGGGTTACGTTTATGGTACGGTCAGGGTTAGGGGAGATTTAGTGTTACGTTTAGTTTTAGGGCTAGGGTTACAGAGAAGTTTATGTGAAGCGAGAGGGTTGGGGTTAGGGGTTTGGGTTCAGGTCAGAGTCAGGGTTAGGGTTAGGTTTAGGGTTAGGGTTACGTGTAGTGTTAGTGTTAGTTTTGCTTAGGGTTCGGGTTTGAATGAAGTGAGGGTACGCTTAGCGTTATGCTTTAGGGTGAAATTCTGGTTAAGGGTGAGGGTTCGGCTTAGGGTTAGGGTTAGAGTTAGGGTCAGTGGTTAGGGTTAGGTTTAGGGTTAAAGTTAGTTTTAGGCTAAGGATTAGGATTAGAGTTAGGGTTAAGGGTTACTGTTTCAGTTAGGTTTAGGTTAAGGTTATAATTAGGGTTAAGTTTAGGGTTAGGGTAAGAGTTAGAGTTACATTTACAGTTAAGGTGAGGGTTCTGGGTAAGTGTTACCGTTAAGGTTAGGGTTAGGGCTAGGGTTAGGGTTAGAGTTAAGGTTAAGGGTTAGGGTTAGGTTTAAGTTTATGGTAGGCTTAAAGATAGGGTTAAGGTTAGGTTAGGGTTAGGGTCAGGGTTAGAATTAGAATTAGGTTTAGGGCGAGGATTAGGGTCAGAGTTATTGTAAGGGTTAGGTTTCGGGTTACAGGTGGGCCAAGGTTAAGGTGAGGGTTAGGTTTATGGGGAGGGTTAGGGTTAAAGTCAGGGTGAGTTTTAGGTTAGGGATAGGGTGAAGTTTAAGATAGGGTGAGGGTTAGGGTTATGGCTAAGGTTTGGGCTTGTTTTCAGGTTAGTGTTAAGGTTATGTTCAGGGTTAGGGTTACGTTCAGGGATTGTGTTCAGTTTTAGGGTTAGGGTTAGATTTAAGGTTAGGGTTAAGTTTAGTGTTACGTTTAGGGTTAGGGTCATGGTTGTGTTAGGCTTTGTGGTTGGGGTGAGGGTTAGTTTTAGGGTTAGGGTTGGTTAGGGTTAGGATTATCGTTATGATAAGGCGTTAGGGGTTAGAGGTGTAGTTTAGGGTTAGGGTTTGGGTGAGGGTTCCGGTTAGGCCTTGCGGTTCTGGTCATGGTTAGGTTTGGTTTAGGCTTAGGGTTAGGTGCATGATTCGGTTTCGGGTTAGTGTTAGAGTTAGGGTGAGAGTTAGTGTTAAGGTTTTTGCTAGGCTTTGGTGTTAGGGTTAGGGTTTGTGTTAGGGTTAGGTTTATCATTAGGGCTCAGGGGTTTCAGGTTAATGTTAGGGTTAGGGTTAGGGATAGCATTAGGGTTAGGGTTGTGGGATACGGTTAGGATTTAGGGTGCGGGTTACGGTTAGTTTTACAGTTAAGGTGAGGGTTTAGGGTAATTGTTACGATTAGGGTTATAGTCAGAGTTAGGGTTTGGTTTAGGATTAGGGTTAGGTGTAGGGTAAGAATTAGGTTTAGGTCCATGTTGAGGGTTAGACTTAGTGTTTTATTTAGGGTAAAGGTTAGGGGTAGGGTTAGGATTAGGTCTAGGGTTAGGATTAGGATTATTTTAGGGTTAGGTTCAGGGCTATTGTAAGTGTTCGGTTTAGGGTTACAGATGGACTAGCGTTATTCTTAGAGTTAGGTTTAAGGTTAGGGTTTGGGTTAGGTCTAGGTTTAGGGTTAAGGTTATGGTTAGTGTTTGGATGAAGTTCAGGATAGGGTGAGGGTTATTTTTATGGTGAGGGCTAGGGTTTGGGTTTGTGTTCAGGTTAGTGTTAAGGATAGGTTTAGGGTTCGGTGAGGGTTAGGCGTTATGTCTAGGGTCAGCGTTAGGTTAGGTTTAGGGTTAGTGTGAAGTTTAGGTTAAGGGTGAGGGTTATGGTAAGGGTTAGGATTATAGACGGTGTTAGACGTTAGGTTTAGGGTGTTAGGGTTAGGTTTATGGTTAGGGTAGATTTAAGTTTAGGTTTAATATTAGGGTTAGGGTTAGATTTGGGTTACTGTTCGTATTAGGGTTAGGGTTAGGGATAAGTTTGGGGATAGCGTTAGGTTTAGGGTTGGGGATACGGTTAAGGATTAGGGTGAGGGTTAGGGTTAGGTTTACACTTAAGGCGAGGGTTTAGGCTAATTGTTATGGTTAGGGTTAGAGTTAGAGTTAGGCTTAGGGTTAGGGTGAAGTTTCAGTTAATAGTCAGGGTTAGGCTTAAGGTTAGAGTAGGGTTAAGGTTAGTGTTCGGGTTAGGTATAGCGTTAGGGTTTGGGTAGGGGTAAGGTTAGGGTTAAGGCTAGGTTTACGGTAAAGGGTAGGGCTAGCTTAGGGTTAGATTTAGAGTTAGAGTTAGTGCTAGGGTTTAGGATGATGGTTATGGTCAGGTTTAGAGTTATTGTTAAGGTTAGGGTAGAGTTAAGGTTAGGGTTAATTTAGGGTTAGAGAAAGGGTTAGGTTTAGGTCTGGGTTAGGTGTAGGATGCGGGGTAGGGTTAGGGTTAGGGGTTCATGGGAGGGTTAGTGTTAAGTTTCCATTAAGCTGATGTTTTAGGGTGTTACTGTTAGGGCTAGGGTTAGCATTAGGTTTAGGGTCAGGGCTAGAGTTAGGGGATAGTTAAGGGTTAGCTTTACTTTCAGGGTTAGGGTTAGCCTTAGGTTTAGGGTGAAGTTTAGGTTAAGGATGAGGGTTAGGGTTAGGGTTAGGCATTTGGGTTAAGGTTAGGGTTAGGTTTAGGATTAGGCTTAGGGTTAGGGTTAGGTGTTTGGGTTAATGTTAGGGTCAGGTTTAGGGTTCGGCTTAGGGTTAGGGCTACAGCTGGGGTAAAGTTTAATTGAAGGGTGAGGGTTGAGCTTAGGGTTAGCGTTAGGGGTTAGGGTTAGAGCTTAGGTTAGGATGAAGTGTAGGGTTAAGGTTAGGTTTAGATTTAGGGTTAGGGTTAGTGTTAGGGTTAAGTCATGTTTAGGTTTAGGGCTAGGTGAAGGTTATAGATAGGGTTAGGTTAAGGGTTGAGGTTAGGTTTAGATGGTAAGATGAGGGTTAGTGCTAGGTTTCCATTTAAGCTGAGTGTGTAGGGTAAGTTTTAGGGTTAGGATTAGGGTTAGAGTTAGAGTTAGGGTCAGGGTTAGTTTTGAGTTTAGAGTTAGGGTTACGTTTATGGTACGGTCAGGGTTAGGGGAGATTTAGTGTTACGTTTAGTTTTAGGGCTAGGGTTACAGAGAAGTTTATGTGAAGCGAGAGGGTTGGGGTTAGGGGTTTGGGTTCAGGTGAGAATCAGGGTTAGGGTTAGGTTTAGGGTTAGGGTTACGTGTAGTGTTAGTGTTAGTTTTGCTTAGGGTTCGGGTTTGAATGAAGTGAGGGTACGCTTAGCGTTATGCTTTAGGGTGAAATTCTGGTTAAGGGTGAGGGTTCGGCTTAGGGTTAGGGTTAGAGTTAGGGTCAGTGGTTAGGGTTAGGTTTAGGGTTAAAGTTAGTTTTAGGCTAAGGATTAGGATTAGAGTTAGGGTTAAGGGTTACTGTTTCAGTTAGGTTTAGGTTAAGGTTATAATTAGGGTTAAGTTTAGGGTTAGGGTAAGAGTTAGAGTTACATTTACAGTTAAGGTGAGGGTTCTGGGTAAGTGTTACCGTTAAGGTTAGGGTTAGGGCTAGGGTTAGGGTTAGAGTTAAGGTTAAGGGTTAGGGTTAGGTTTAAGTTTATGGTAGGCTTAAAGATAGGGTTAAGGTTAGGTTAGGGTTAGGGTCAGGGTTAGAATTAGAATTAGGTTTAGGGCGAGGATTAGGGTCAGAGTTATTGTAAGGGTTAGGTTTCGGGTTACAGGTGGGCCAAGGTTAAGGTGAGGGTTAGGTTTATGGGGAGGGTTAGGGTTAAAGTCAGGGTGAGTTTTAGGTTAGGGATAGGGTGAAGTTTAAGATAGGGTGAGGGTTAGGGTTATGGCTAAGGTTTGGGCTTGTTTTCAGGTTAGTGTTAAGGTTATGTTCAGGGTTAGGGTTACGTTCAGGGATTGTGTTCAGTTTTAGGGTTAGGGTTAGATTTAAGGTTAGGGTTAAGTTTAGTGTTACGTTTAGGGTTAGGGTCATGGTTGTGTTAGGCTTTGTGGTTGGGGTGAGGGTTAGTTTTAGGGTTAGGGTTGGTTAGGGTTAGGATTACCGTTATGATAAGGCGTTAGGGGTTAGAGGTGTAGTTTAGGGTTAGGGTTTGGGTGAGGGTTCCGGTTAGGCCTTGCGGTTCTGGTCATGGTTAGGTTTGGTTTAGGCTTAGGGTTAGGTGCATGATTCGGTTTCGGGTTAGTGTTAGAGTTAGGGTGAGAGTTAGTGTTAAGGTTTTTGCTAGGCTTTGGTGTTAGGGTTAGGGTTTGTGTTAGGGTTAGGTTTATCATTCGGGCTCAGGGGTTTCAGGTTAATGTTAGGGTTAGGGTTAGGGATAGCATTAGGGTTAGGGTTGTGGGATACGGTTAGGATTTAGGGTGCGGGTTACGGTTAGTTTTCCAGTTAAGGTGAGGGTTTAGGGTAATTGTTACGATTAGGGTTATAGTCAGAGTTAGGGTTTGGTTTAGGATTAGGGTTAGGTGTAGGGTAAGAATTAGGTTTAGGTCCATGTTGAGGGTTAGACTTAGTGTTTTATTTAGGGTAAAGGTTAGGGGTAGGGTTAGGATTAGGTCTAGGGTTAGGATTAGGATTATTTTAGGGTTAGGTTCAGGGCTATTGTAAGTGTTCGGTTTAGGGTTACAGATGGACTAGCGTTATTCTTAGAGTTAGGTTTAAGGTTAGGGTTTGGGTTAGGTCTAGGTTTAGGGTTAAGGTTATGGTTAGTGTTTGGATGAAGTTCAGGATAAGGTGAGGGTTATTTTTATGGTGAGGGCTAGGGTTTGGGTTTGTGTTCAGGTTAGTGTTAAGGATAGGTTTAGGGTTCGGTGAGGGTTAGGCGTTATGTCTAGGGTCAGCGTTAGGTTAGGTTTAGGGTTAGTGTGAAGTTTAGGTTAAGGGTGAGGGTTATGGTAAGGGTTAGGATTATAGACGGTGTTAGACGTTAGGTTTAGGGTGTTAGGGTTAGGTTTATGGTTAGGGTAGATTTAAGTTTAGGTTTAATATTAGGGTTAGGGTTAGATTTGGGTTACTGTTCGTATTAGGGTTAGGGTTAGGGATAAGTTTGGGGATAGCGTTAGGTTTAGGGTTGGGGATACGGTTAAGGATTAGGGTGAGGGTTAGGGTTAGGTTTACAGTTAAGGCGAGGGTTTAGGCTAATTGTTATGGTTAGGGTTAGAGTTAGAGTTAGGCTTAGGGTTAGGGTGAAGTTTCAGTTACTAGTCAGGGTTAGGCTTAAGGTTAGAGTAGGGTTAAGGTTAGTGTTCGGGTTAGGTATAGCGTTAGGGTTTGGGTAGGGGTAAGGTTAGGGTTAAGGCTAGGTTTACGGTAAAGGGTAGGGCTAGCTTAGGGTTAGATTTAGAGTTAGAGTTAGTGCTAGGGTTTAGGATGATGGTTATGGTCAGGTTTAGAGTTATTGTTAAGGTTAGGGTAGAGTTAAGGTTAGGGTTAATTTAGGGTTAGAGAAAGGGTTAGGTTTAGGTCTGGGTTAGGTGTAGGATGCGGGGTAGGGTTAGGGTTAGGGGTTCATGGGAGGGTTAGTGTTAAGTTTCCATTAAGCTGATGTTTTAGGGTGTTACTGTTAGGGCTAGGGTTAGCATTAGGTTTAGGGTCAGGGCTAGAGTTAGGGGATAGTTAAGGGTTAGCTTTACTTTCAGGGTTAGGGTTAGCCTTAGGTTTAGGGTGAAGTTTAGGTTAAGGATGAGGGTTAGGGTTAGGGTTAGGCATTTGGGTTAAGGTTAGGGTTAGGTTTAGGATTAGGCTTAGGGTTAGGGTTAGGTGTTTGGGTTAATGTTAGGGTCAGGTTTAGGGTTCGGCTTAGGGTTAGGGCTACAGCTGGGGTAAAGTTTAATTGAAGGGTGAGGGTTGAGCTTAGGGTTAGCGTTAGGGGTTAGGGTTAGAGCTTAGGTTAGGATGAAGTGTAGGGTTAAGGTTAGGTTTAGATTTAGGGTTAGGGTTAGTGTTAGGGTTAAGTCATGTTTAGGTTTAGGGCTAGGTGAAGGTTATAGATAGGGTTAGGTTAAGGGTTGAGGTTAGGTTTAGATGGTAAGATGAGGGTTAGTGCTAGGTTTCCATTTAAGCTGAGTGTGTAGGGTAAGTTTTAGGGTTAGGATTAGGGTTAGAGTTAGAGTTAGGGTCAGGGTTAGTTTTGAGTTTAGAGTTAGGGTTACGTTTATGGTACGGTCAGGGTTAGGGGAGATTTAGTGTTACGTTTAGTTTTAGGGCTAGGGTTACAGAGAAGTTTATGTGAAGCGAGAGGGTTGGGGTTAGGGGTTTGGGTTCAGGTCAGAGTCAGGGTTAGGGTTAGGTTTAGGGTTAGGGTTACGTGTAGTGTTAGTGTTAGTTTTGCTTAGGGTTCGGGTTTGAATGAAGTGAGGGTACGCTTAGCGTTATGCTTTAGGGTGAAATTCTGGTTAAGGGTGAGGGTTCGGCTTAGGGTTAGGGTTAGAGTTAGGGTCAGTGGTTAGGGTTAGGTTTAGGGTTAAGGTTAGTTTTAGGCTAAGGATTAGGATTAGAGTTAGGGTTAAGGGTTACTGTTTCAGTTAGGTTTAGGTTAAGGTTATAATTAGGGTTAAGTTTAGGGTTAGGGTAAGAGTTAGAGTTACATTTACAGTTAAGGTGAGGGTTCTGGGTAAGTGTTACCGTTAAGGTTAGGGTTAGGGCTAGGGTTAGGGTTAGAGTTAAGGTTAAGGGTTAGGGTTAGGTTTAAGTTTATGGTAGGCTTAAAGATAGGGTTAAGGTTAGGTTAGGGTTAGGGTCAGGGTTAGAATTAGAATTAGGTTTAGGGCGAGGATTAGGGTCAGAGTTATTGTAAGGGTTAGGTTTCGGGTTACAGGTGGGCCAAGGTTAAGGTGAGGGTTAGGTTTATGGGGAGGGTTAGGGTTAAAGTCAGGGTGAGTTTTAGGTTAGGGATAGGGTGAAGTTTAAGATAGGGTGAGGGTTAGGGTTATGGCTAAGGTTTGGGCTTGTTTTCAGGTTAGTGTTAAGGTTATGTTCAGGGTTAGGGTTACGTTCAGGGATTGTGTTCAGTTTTAGGGTTAGGGTTAGATTTAAGGTTAGGGTTAAGTTTAGTGTTACGTTTAGGGTTAGGGTCATGGTTGTGTTAGGCTTTGTGGTTGGGGTGAGGGTTAGTTTTAGGGTTAGGGTTGGTTAGGGTTAGGATTATCGTTATGATAAGGCGTTAGGGGTTAGAGGTGTAGTTTAGGGTTAGGGTTTGGGTGAGGGTTCCGGTTAGGCCTTGCGGTTCTGGTCATGGTTAGGTTTGGTTTAGGCTTAGGGTTAGGTGCATGATTCGGTTTCGGGTTAGTGTTAGAGTTAGGGTGAGAGTTAGTGTTAAGGTTTTTGCTAGGCTTTGGTGTTAGGGTTAGGGTTTGTGTTAGGGTTAGGTTTATCATTAGGGCTCAGGGGTTTCAGGTTAATGTTAGGGATAGGGTTAGGGATAGCATTAGGGTTAGGGTTGTGGGATACGGTTAGGATTTAGGGTGCGGGTTACGGTTAGTTTTACAGTTAAGGTGAGGGTTTAGGGTAATTGTTACGATTAGGGTTATAGTCAGAGTTAGGGTTTGGTTTAGGATTAGGGTTAGGTGTAGGGTAAGAATTAGGTTTAGGTCCATGTTGAGGGTTAGACTTAGTGTTTTATTTAGGGTAAAGGTTAGGGGTAGGGATAGGATTAGGTCTAGGGTTAGGATTAGGATTATTTTAGGGTTAGGTTCAGGGCTATTGTAAGTGTTCGGTTTAGGGTTACAGATGGACTAGCGTTATTCTTAGAGTTAGGTTTAAGGTTAGGGTTTGGGTTAGGTCTAGGTTTAGGGTTAAGGTTATGGTTAGTGTTTGGATGAAGTTCAGGATAAGGTGAGGGTTATTTTTATGGTGAGGGCTAGGGTTTGGGTTTGTGTTCAGGTTAGTGTTAAGGATAGGTTTAGGGTTCGGTGAGGGTTAGGCGTTATGTCTAGGGTCAGCGTTAGGTTAGGTTTAGGGTTAGTGTGAAGTTTAGGTTAAGGGTGAGGGTTATGGTAAGGGTTAGGATTATAGACGGTGTAAGACGTTAGGTTTAGGGTGTTAGGGTTAGGTTTATGGTTAGGGTAGATTTAAGTTTAGGTTTAATATTAGGGTTAGGGTTAGATTTGGGTTACTGTTCGTATTAGGGTTAGGGTTAGGGATAAGTTTGGGGATAGCGTTAGGTTTAGGGTTGGGGATACGGTTAAGGATTAGGGTGAGGGTTAGGGTTAGGTTTACAGTTAAGGCGAGGGTTTAGGCTAATTGTTATGGTTAGGGTTAGAGTTAGAGTTAGGCTTAGGGTTAGGGTGAAGTTTCAGTTAATAGTCAGGGTTAGGCTTAAGGTTAGAGTAGGGTTAAGGTTAGTGTTCGGGTTAGGTATAGCGTTAGGGTTTGGGTAGGGGTAAGTTTAGGGTTAAGGCTAGGTTTATGGTAAAGGGTAGGGCTAGCTTAGGGTTAGATTTAGAGTTAGAGTTAGTGCTAGGGTTTAGGATGATGGTTATGGTCAGGATTAGAGTTATTGTTAAGGTTAGGGTAGAGTTAAGGTTAGGGTTAATTTAGGGTTAGAGAAAGGGTTAGGTTTAGGTCTGGGTTAGGTGTAGGATGCGGGGTAGGGTTAGGGTTAGGGGTTCATGGGAGGGTTAGTGTTAAGTTTCCATTAAGCTGATGTTTTAGGGTGTTACTGTTAGGGCTAGGGTTAGCATTAGGTTTAGGGTCAGGGCTAGAGTTAGGGGATAGTTAAGGGTTAGCTTTACTTTCAGGGTTAGGGTTAGCCTTAGGTTTAGGGTGAAGTTTAGGTTAAGGATGAGGGTTAGGGTTAGGGTTAGGCATTTGGGTTAAGGTTAGGGTTAGGTTTAGGATTAGGCTTAGGGTTAGGGTTAGGTGTTTGGGTTAATGTTAGGGTCAGGTTTAGGGTTCGGCTTAGGGTTAGGGCTACAGCTGGGGTAAAGTTTAATTGAAGGGTGAGGGTTGAGCTTAGGGTTAGCGTTAGGGGTTAGGGTTAGAGCTTAGGTTAGGATGAAGTGTAGGGTTAAGGTTAGGTTTAGATTTAGGGTTAGGGTTAGTGTTAGGGTTAAGTCATGTTTAGGTTTAGGGCTAGGTGAAGGTTATAGATAGGGTTAGGTTAAGGGTTGAGGTTAGGTTTAGATGGTAAGATGAGGGTTAGTGCTAGGTTTCCATTTAAGCTGAGTGTGTAGGGTAAGTTTTAGGGTTAGGATTAGGGTTAGAGTTAGAGTTAGGGTCAGGGTTAGTTTTGAGTTTAGAGTTAGGGTTACGTTTATGGTACGGTCAGGGTTAGGGGAGATTTAGTGTTACGTTTAGTTTTAGGGCTAGGGTTACAGAGAAGTTTATGTGAAGCGAGAGGGTTGGGGTTAGGGGTTTGGGTTCAGGTCAGAGTCAGGGTTAGGGTTAGGTTTAGGGTTAGGGTTACGTGTAGTGTTAGTGTTAGTTTTGCTTAGGGTTCGGGTTTGAATGAAGTGAGGGTACGCTTAGCGTTATGCTTTAGGGTGAAATTCTGGTTAAGGGTGAGGGTTCGGCTTAGGGTTAGGGTTAGAGTTAGGGTCAGTGGTTAGGGTTAGGTTTAGGGTTAAGGTTAGTTTTAGGCTAAGGATTAGGATTAGAGTTAGGGTTAAGGGTTACTGTTTCAGTTAGGTTTAGGTTAAGGTTATAATTAGGGTTAAGTTTAGGGTTAGGGTAAGAGTTAGAGTTACATTTACAGTTAAGGTGAGGGTTCTGGGTAAGTGTTACCGTTAAGGTTAGGGTTAGGGCTAGGGTTAGGGTTAGAGTTAAGGTTAAGGGTTAGGGTTAGGTTTAAGTTTATGGTAGGCTTAAAGATAGGGTTAAGGTTAGGTTAGGGTTAGGGTCAGGGTTAGAATTAGAATTAGGTTTAGGGCGAGGATTAGGGTCAGAGTTATTGTAAGGGTTAGGTTTCGGGTTACAGGTGGGCCAAGGTTAAGGTGAGGGTTAGGTTTATGGGGAGGGTTAGGGTTAAAGTCAGGGTGAGTTTTAGGTTAGGGATAGGGTGAAGTTTAAGATAGGGTGAGGGTTAGGGTTATGGCTAAGGTTTGGGCTTGTTTTCAGGTTAGTGTTAAGGTTATGTTCAGGGTTAGGGTTACGTTCAGGGATTGTGTTCAGTTTTAGGGTTAGGGTTAGATTTAAGGTTAGGGTTAAGTTTAGTGTTACGTTTAGGGTTAGGGTCATGGTTGTGTTAGGCTTTGTGGTTGGGGTGAGGGTTAGTTTTAGGGTTAGGGTTGGTTAGGGTTAGGATTATCGTTATGATAAGGCGTTAGGGGTTAGAGGTGTAGTTTAGGGTTAGGGTTTGGGTGAGGGTTCCGGTTAGGCCTTGCGGTTCTGGTCATGGTTAGGTTTGGTTTAGGCTTAGGGTTAGGTGCATGATTCGGTTTCGGGTTAGTGTTAGAGTTAGGGTGAGAGTTAGTGTTAAGGTTTTTGCTAGGCTTTGGTGTTAGGGTTAGGGTTTGTGTTAGGGTTAGGTTTATCATTAGGGCTCAGGGGTTTCAGGTTAATGTTAGGGATAGGGTTAGGGATAGCATTAGGGTTAGGGTTGTGGGATACGGTTAGGATTTAGGGTGCGGGTTACGGTTAGTTTTACAGTTAAGGTGAGGGTTTAGGGTAATTGTTACGATTAGGGTTATAGTCAGAGTTAGGGTTTGGTTTAGGATTAGGGTTAGGTGTAGGGTAAGAATTAGGTTTAGGTCCATGTTGAGGGTTAGACTTAGTGTTTTATTTAGGGTAAAGGTTAGGGGTAGGGATAGGATTAGGTCTAGGGTTAGGATTAGGATTATTTTAGGGTTAGGTTCAGGGCTATTGTAAGTGTTCGGTTTAGGGTTACAGATGGACTAGCGTTATTCTTAGAGTTAGGTTTAAGGTTAGGGTTTGGGTTAGGTCTAGGTTTAGGGTTAAGGTTATGGTTAGTGTTTGGATGAAGTTCAGGATAAGGTGAGGGTTATTTTTATGGTGAGGGCTAGGGTTTGGGTTTGTGTTCAGGTTAGTGTTAAGGATAGGTTTAGGGTTCGGTGAGGGTTAGGCGTTATGTCTAGGGTCAGCGTTAGGTTAGGTTTAGGGTTAGTGTGAAGTTTAGGTTAAGGGTGAGGGTTATGGTAAGGGTTAGGATTATAGACGGTGTAAGACGTTAGGTTTAGGGTGTTAGGGTTAGGTTTATGGTTAGGGTAGATTTAAGTTTAGGTTTAATATTAGGGTTAGGGTTAGATTTGGGTTACTGTTCGTATTAGGGTTAGGGTTAGGGATAAGTTTGGGGATAGCGTTAGGTTTAGGGTTGGGGATACGGTTAAGGATTAGGGTGAGGGTTAGGGTTAGGTTTACAGTTAAGGCGAGGGTTTAGGCTAATTGTTATGGTTAGGGTTAGAGTTAGAGTTAGGCTTAGGGTTAGGGTGAAGTTTCAGTTAATAGTCAGGGTTAGGCTTAAGGTTAGAGTAGGGTTAAGGTTAGTGTTCGGGTTAGGTATAGCGTTAGGGTTTGGGTAGGGGTAAGTTTAGGGTTAAGGCTAGGTTTACGGTAAAGGGTAGGGCTAGCTTAGGGTTAGATTTAGAGTTAGAGTTAGTGCTAGGGTTTAGGATGATGGTTATGGTCAGGTTTAGAGTTATTGTTAAGGTTAGGGTAGAGTTAAGGTTAGGGTTAATTTAGGGTTAGAGAAAGGGTTAGGTTTAGGTCTGGGTTAGGTGTAGGATGCGGGGTAGGGTTAGGGTTAGGGGTTCATGGGAGGGTTAGTGTTAAGTTTCCATTAAGCTGATGTTTTAGGGTGTTACTGTTAGGGCTAGGGTTAGCATTAGGTTTAGGGTCAGGGCTAGAGTTAGGGGATAGTTAAGGGTTAGCTTTACTTTCAGGGTTAGGGTTAGCCTTAGGTTTAGGGTGAAGTTTAGGTTAAGGATGAGGGTTAGGGTTAGGGTTAGGCATTTGGGTTAAGGTTAGGGTTAGGTTTAGGATTAGGCTTAGGGTTAGGGTTAGGTGTTTGGGTTAATGTTAGGGTCAGGTTTAGGGTTCGGCTTAGGGTTAGGGCTACAGCTGGGGTAAAGTTTAATTGAAGGGTGAGGGTTGAGCTTAGGGTTAGCGTTAGGGGTTAGGGTTAGAGCTTAGGTTAGGATGAAGTGTAGGGTTAAGGTTAGGTTTAGATTTAGGGTTAGGGTTAGTGTTAGGGTTAAGTCATGTTTAGGTTTAGGGCTAGGTGAAGGTTATAGATAGGGTTAGGTTAAGGGTTGAGGTTAGGTTTAGATGGTAAGATGAGGGTTAGTGCTAGGTTTCCATTGAAGCTGAGTGTGTAGGGTAAGTTTTAGGGTTAGGATTAGGGTTAGAGTTAGAGTTAGGGTCAGGGTTAGTTTTGAGTTTAGAGTTAGGGTTACGTTTATGGTACGGTCAGGGTTAGGGGAGATTTAGTGTTACGTTTAGTTTTAGGGCTAGGGTTACAGAGAAGTTTATGTGAAGCGAGAGGGTTGGGGTTAGGGGTTTGGGTTCAGGTCAGAGTCAGGGTTAGGGTTAGGTTTAGGGTTAGGGTTACGTGTAGTGTTAGTGTTAGTTTTGCTTAGGGTTCGGGTTTGAATGAAGTGAGGGTACGCTTAGCGTTATGCTTTAGGGTGAAATTCTGGTTAAGGGTGAGGGTTCGGCTTAGGGTTAGGGTTAGAGTTAGGGTCAGTGGTTAGGGTTAGGTTTAGGGTTAAGGTTAGTTTTAGGCTAAGGATTAGGATTAGAGTTAGGGTTAAGGGTTACTGTTTCAGTTAGGTTTAGGTTAAGGTTATAATTAGGGTTAAGTTTAGGGTTAGGGTAAGAGTTAGAGTTACATTTACAGTTAAGGTGAGGGTTCTGGGTAAGTGTTACCGTTAAGGTTAGGGTTAGGGCTAGGGTTAGGGTTAGAGTTAAGGTTAAGGGTTAGGGTTAGGTTTAAGTTTATGGTAGGCTTAAAGATAGGGTTAAGGTTAGGTTAGGGTTAGGGTCAGGGTTAGAATTAGAATTAGGTTTAGGGCGAGGATTAGGGTCAGAGTTATTGTAAGGGTTAGGTTTCGGGTTACAGGTGGGCCAAGGTTAAGGTGAGGGTTAGGTTTATGGGGAGGGTTAGGGTTAAAGTCAGGGTGAGTTTTAGGTTAGGGATAGGGTGAAGTTTAAGATAGGGTGAGGGTTAGGGTTATGGCTAAGGTTTGGGCTTGTTTTCAGGTTAGTGTTAAGGTTATGTTCAGGGTTAGGGTTACGTTCAGGGATTGTGTTCAGTTTTAGGGTTAGGGTTAGATTTAAGGTTAGGGTTAAGTTTAGTGTTACGTTTAGGGTTAGGGTCATGGTTGTGTTAGGCTTTGTGGTTGGGGTGAGGGTTAGTTTTAGGGTTAGGGTTGGTTAGGGTTAGGATTATCGTTATGATAAGGCGTTAGGGGTTAGAGGTGTAGTTTAGGGTTAGGGTTTGGGTGAGGGTTCCGGTTAGGCCTTGCGGTTCTGGTCATGGTTAGGTTTGGTTTAGGCTTAGGGTTAGGTGCATGATTCGGTTTCGGGTTAGTGTTAGAGTTAGGGTGAGAGTTAGTGTTAAGGTTTTTGCTAGGCTTTGGTGTTAGGGTTAGGGTTTGTGTTAGGGTTAGGTTTATCATTAGGGCTCAGGGGTTTCAGGTTAATGTTAGGGTTAGGGTTAGGGATAGCATTAGGGTTAGGGTTGTGGGATACGGTTAGGATTTAGGGTGCGGGTTACGGTTAGTTTTACAGTTAAGGTGAGGGTTTAGGGTAATTGTTACGATTAGGGTTATAGTCAGAGTTAGGGTTTGGTTTAGGATTAGGGTTAGGTGTAGGGTAAGAATTAGGTTTAGGTCCATGTTGAGGGTTAGACTTAGTGTTTTATTTAGGGTAAAGGTTAGAGGTAGGGATAGGATTAGGTCTAGGGTTAGGATTAGGATTATTTTAGGGTTAGGTTCAGGGCTATTGTAAGTGTTCGGTTTAGGGTTACAGATGGACTAGCGTTATTCTTAGAGTTAGGTTTAAGGTTAGGGTTTGGGTTAGGTCTAGGTTTAGGGTTAAGGTTATGGTTAGTGTTTGGATGAAGTTCAGGATAAGGTGAGGGTTATTTTTATGGTGAGGGCTAGGGTTTGGGTTTGTGTTCAGGTTAGTGTTAAGGATAGGTTTAGGGTTCGGTGAGGGTTAGGCGTTATGTCTAGGGTCAGCGTTAGGTTAGGTTTAGGGTTAGTGTGAAGTTTAGGTTAAGGGTGAGGGTTATGGTAAGGGTTAGGATTATAGACGGTGTAAGACGTTAGGTTTAGGGTGTTAGGGTTAGGTTTATGGTTAGGGTAGATTTAAGTTTAGGTTTAATATTAGGGTTAGGGTTAGATTTGGGTTACTGTTCGTATTAGGGTTAGGGTTAGGGATAAGTTTGGGGATAGCGTTAGGTTTAGGGTTGGGGATACGGTTAAGGATTAGGGTGAGGGTTAGGGTTAGGTTTACAGTTAAGGCGAGGGTTTAGGCTAATTGTTATGGTTAGGGTTAGAGTTAGAGTTAGGCTTAGGGTTAGGGTGAAGTTTCAGTTAATAGTCAGGGTTAGGCTTAAGGTTAGAGTAGGGTTAAGGTTAGTGTTCGGGTTAGGTATAGCGTTAGGGTTTGGGTAGGGGTAAGTTTAGGGTTAAGGCTAGGTTTACGGTAAAGGGTAGGGCTAGCTTAGGGTTAGATTTAGAGTTAGAGTTAGTGCTAGGGTTTAGGATGATGGTTATGGTCAGGTTTAGAGTTATTGTTAAGGTTAGGGTAGAGTTAAGGTTAGGGTTAATTTAGGGTTAGAGAAAGGGTTAGGTTTAGGTCTGGGTTAGGTGTAGGATGCGGGGTAGGGTTAGGGTTAGGGGTTCATGGGAGGGTTAGTGTTAAGTTTCCATTAAGCTGATGTTTTAGGGTGTTACTGTTAGGGCTAGGGTTAGCATTAGGTTTAGGGTCAGGGCTAGAGTTAGGGGATAGTTAAGGGTTAGCTTTACTTTCAGGGTTAGGGTTAGCCTTAGGTTTAGGGTGAAGTTTAGGTTAAGGATGAGGGTTAGGGTTAGGGTTAGGCATTTGGGTTAAGGTTAGGGTTAGGTTTAGGATTAGGCTTAGGGTTAGGGTTAGGTGTTTGGGTTAATGTTAGGGTCAGGTTTAGGGTTCGGCTTAGGGTTAGGGCTACAGCTGGGGTAAAGTTTAATTGAAGGGTGAGGGTTGAGCTTAGGGTTAGCGTTAGGGGTTAGGGTTAGAGCTTAGGTTAGGATGAAGTGTAGGGTTAAGGTTAGGTTTAGATTTAGGGTTAGGGTTAGTGTTAGGGTTAAGTCATGTTTAGGTTTAGGGCTAGGTGAAGGTTATAGATAGGGTTAGGTTAAGGGTTGAGGTTAGGTTTAGATGGTAAGATGAGGGTTAGTGCTAGGTTTCCATTGAAGCTGAGTGTGTAGGGTAAGTTTTAGGGTTAGGATTAGGGTTAGAGTTAGAGTTAGGGTCAGGGTTAGTTTTGAGTTTAGAGTTAGGGTTACGTTTATGGTACGGTCAGGGTTAGGGGAGATTTAGTGTTACGTTTAGTTTTAGGGCTAGGGTTACAGAGAAGTTTATGTGAAGCGAGAGGGTTGGGGTTAGGGGTTTGGGTTCAGGTCAGAGTCAGGGTTAGGGTTAGGTTTAGGGTTAGGGTTACGTGTAGTGTTAGTGTTAGTTTTGCTTAGGGTTCGGGTTTGAATGAAGTGAGGGTACGCTTAGCGTTATGCTTTAGGGGGAAATTCCGGTTAAGGGTGAGGGTTCGGCTTAGGGTTAGGGTTAGAGTTAGGGTCAGTGGTTAGGGTTAGGTTTAGGGTTAAGGTTAGTTTTAGGCTAAGGATTAGGATTAGAGTTAGGGTTAAGGGTTACTGTTTCAGTTAGGTTTAGGTTAAGGTTATAATTAGGGTTAAGTTTAGGGTTAGGGTAAGAGTTAGAGTTACATTTACAGTTAAGGTGAGGGTTCTGGGTAAGTGTTACCGTTAAGGTTAGGGTTAGGGCTAGGGTTAGGGTTAGAGTTAAGGTTAAGGGTTAGGGTTAGGTTTAAGTTTATGGTAGGCTTAAAGATAGGGTTAAGGTTAGGTTAGGGTTAGGGTCAGGGTTAGAATTAGAATTAGGTTTAGGGCGAGGATTAGGGTCAGAGTTATTGTAAGGGTTAGGTTTCGGGTTACAGGTGGGCCAAGGTTAAGGTGAGGGTTAGGTTTATGGGGAGGGTTAGGGTTAAAGTCAGGGTGAGTTTTAGGTTAGGGATAGGGTGAAGTTTAAGATAGGGTGAGGGTTAGGGTTATGGCTAAGGTTTGGGCTTGTTTTCAGGTTAGTGTTAAGGTTATGTTCAGGGTTAGGGTTACGTTCAGGGATTGTGTTCAGTTTTAGGGTTAGGGTTAGATTTAAGGTTAGGGTTAAGTTTAGTGTTACGTTTAGGGTTAGGGTCATGGTTGTGTTAGGCTTTGTGGTTGGGGTGAGGGTTAGTTTTAGGGTTAGGGTTGGTTAGGGTTAGGATTATCGTTATGATAAGGCGTTAGGGGTTAGAGGTGTAGTTTAGGGTTAGGGTTTGGGTGAGGGTTCCGGTTAGGCCTTGCGGTTCTGGTCATGGTTAGGTTTGGTTTAGGCTTAGGGTTAGGTGCATGATTCGGTTTCGGGTTAGTGTTAGAGTTAGGGTGAGAGTTAGTGTTAAGGTTTTTGCTAGGCTTTGGTGTTAGGGTTAGGGTTTGTGTTAGGGTTAGGTTTATCATTAGGGCTCAGGGGTTTCAGGTTAATGTTAGGGTTAGGGTTAGGGATAGCATTAGGGTTAGGGTTGTGGGATACGGTTAGGATTTAGGGTGCGGGTTACGGTTAGTTTTACAGTTAAGGTGAGGGTTTAGGGTAATTGTTACGATTAGGGTTATAGTCAGAGTTAGGGTTTGGTTTAGGATTAGGGTTAGGTGTAGGGTAAGAATTAGGTTTAGGTCCATGTTGAGGGTTAGACTTAGTGTTTTATTTAGGGTAAAGGTTAGAGGTAGGGATAGGATTAGGTCTAGGGTTAGGATTAGGATTATTTTAGGGTTAGGTTCAGGGCTATTGTAAGTGTTCGGTTTAGGGTTACAGATGGACTAGCGTTATTCTTAGAGTTAGGTTTAAGGTTAGGGTTTGGGTTAGGTCTAGGTTTAGGGTTAAGGTTATGGTTAGTGTTTGGATGAAGTTCAGGATAAGGTGAGGGTTATTTTTATGGTGAGGGCTAGGGTTTGGGTTTGTGTTCAGGTTAGTGTTAAGGATAGGTTTAGGGTTCGGTGAGGGTTAGGCGTTATGTCTAGGGTCAGCGTTAGGTTAGGTTTAGGGTTAGTGTGAAGTTTAGGTTAAGGGTGAGGGTTATGGTAAGGGTTAGGATTATAGACGGTGTAAGACGTTAGGTTTAGGGTGTTAGGGTTAGGTTTATGGTTAGGGTAGATTTAAGTTTAGGTTTAATATTAGGGTTAGGGTTAGATTTGGGTTACTGTTCGTATTAGGGTTAGGGTTAGGAATAAGTTTGGGGATAGCGTTAGGTTTAGGGTTGGGGATACGGTTAAGGATTAGGGTGAGGGTTAGGGTTAGGTTTACAGTTAAGGCGAGGGTTTAGGCTAATTGTTATGGTTAGGGTTAGAGTTAGAGTTAGGCTTAGGGTTAGGGTGAAGTTTCAGTTAATAGTCAGGGTTAGGCTTAAGGTTAGAGTAGGGTTAAGGTTAGTGTTCGGGTTAGGTATAGCGTTAGGGTTTGGGTAGGGGTAAGTTTAGGGTTAAGGCTAGGTTTATGGTAAAGGGTAGGGCTAGCTTAGGGTTAGATTTAGAGTTAGAGTTAGTGCTAGGGTTTAGGATGATGGTTATGGTCAGGTTTAGAGTTATTGTTAAGGTTAGGGTAGAGTTAAGGTTAGGGTTAATTTAGGGTTAGAGAAAGGGTTAGGTTTAGGTCTGGGTTAGGTGTAGGATGCGGGGTAGGGTTAGGGTTAGGGGTTCATGGGAGGGTTAGTGTTAAGTTTCCATTAAGCTGATGTTTTAGGGTGTTACTGTTAGGGCTAGGGTTAGCATTAGGTTTAGGGTCAGGGCTAGAGTTAGGGGATAGTTAAGGGTTAGCTTTACTTTCAGGGTTAGGGTTAGCCTTAGGTTTAGGGTGAAGTTTAGGTTAAGGATGAGGGTTAGGGTTAGGGTTAGGCATTTGGGTTAAGGTTAGGGTTAGGTTTAGGATTAGGCTTAGGGTTAGGGTTAGGTGTTTGGGTTAATGTTAGGGTCAGGTTTAGGGTTCGGCTTAGGGTTAGGGCTACAGCTGGGGTAAAGTTTAATTGAAGGGTGAGGGTTGAGCTTAGGGTTAGCGTTAGGGGTTAGGGTTAGAGCTTAGGTTAGGATGAAGTGTAGGGTTAAGGTTAGGTTTAGATTTAGGGTTAGGGTTAGTGTTAGGGTTAAGTCATGTTTAGGTTTAGGGCTAGGTGAAGGTTATAGATAGGGTTAGGGTAAGGGTTGAGGTTAGGTTTAGATGGTAAGATGAGGGTTAGTGCTAGGTTTCCATTGAAGCTGAGTGTGTAGGGTAAGTTTTAGGGTTAGGATTAGGGTTAGAGTTAGAGTTAGGGTCAGGGTTAGTTTTGAGTTTAGAGTTAGGGTTACGTTTATGGTACGGTCAGGGTTAGGGGAGATTTAGTGTTACGTTTAGTTTTAGGGCTAGGGTTACAGAGAAGTTTATGTGAAGCGAGAGGGTTGGGGTTAGGGGTTTGGGTTCAGGTCAGAGTCAGGGTTAGGGTTAGGTTTAGGGTTATGGTTACGTGTAGTGTTAGTGTTAGTTTTGCTTAGGGTTCGGGTTTGAATGAAGTGAGGGTACGCTTAGCGTTATGCTTTAGGGGGAAATTCTGGTTAAGGGTGAGGGTTCGGCTTAGGGTTAGGGTTAGAGTTAGGGTCAGTGGTTAGGGTTAGGTTTAGGGTTAAAGTTAGTTTTAGGCTAAGGATTAGGATTAGAGTTAGGGTTAAGGGTTACTGTTTCAGTTAGGTTTAGGTTAAGGTTATAATTAGGGTTAAGTTTAGGGTTAGGGTAAGAGTTAGAGTTACATTTACAGTTAAGGTGAGGGTTCTGGGTAAGTGTTACCGTTAAGGTTAGGGTTAGGGCTAGGGTTAGGGTTAGAGTTAAGGTTAAGGGTTAGGGTTAGGTTTAAGTTTATGGTAGGCTTAAAGATAGGGTTAAGGTTAGGTTAGGGTTAGGGTCAGGGTTAGAATTAGAATTAGGTTTAGGGCGAGGATTAGGGTCAGAGTTATTGTAAGGGTTAGGTTTCGGGTTACAGGTGGGCCAAGGTTAAGGTGAGGGTTAGGTTTATGGGGAGGGTTAGGGTTAAAGTCAGGGTGAGTTTTAGGTTAGGGATAGGGTGAAGTTTAAGATAGGGTGAGGGTTAGGGTTATGGCTAAGGTTTGGGCTTGTTTTCAGGTTAGTGTTAAGGTTATGTTCAGGGTTAGGGTTACGTTCAGGGGTTGTGTTCAGTTTTAGGGTTAGGGTTAGATTTAAGGTTAGGGTTAAGTTTAGTGTTACGTTTAGGGTTAGGGTCATGGTTGTGTTAGGCTTTGTGGTTGGGGTGAGGGTTAGTTTTAGGGTTAGGGTTGGTTAGGGTTAGGATTACCGTTATGATAAGGCGTTAGGGATTAGAGGTGTAGTTTAGGGTTAGGGTTTGGGTGAGGGTTCCGGTTAGGCCTTGCGGTTCTGGTCATGGTTAGGTTTGGTTTAGGCTTAGGGTTAGGTGCATGATTCGGTTTCGGGTTAGTGTTAGAGTTAGGGTGAGAGTTAGTGTTAAGGTTTTTGCTAGGCTTTGGTGTTAGGGTTAGGGTTTGTGTTAGGGTTAGGTTTATCATTAGGGCTCAGGGGTTTCAGGTTAATGTTAGGGTTAGGGTTAGGGATAGCATTAGGGTTAGGGTTGTGGGATACGGTTAGGATTTAGGGTGCGGGTTACGGTTAGTTTTCCAGTTAAGGTGAGGGTTTAGGGTAATTGTTACGATTAGGGTTATAGTCAGAGTTAGGGTTTGGTTTAGGATTAGGGTTAGGTGTAGGGTAAGAATTAGGTTTAGGTCCATGTTGAGGGTTAGACTTAGTGTTCTATTTAGGGTCAGGGTTAGGGGTAGGGTTAGGATTAGGTCTAGGGTTAGGATTAAGATTATTTTAGGGTTACGTTCAGGGCTATTGTAAGTGTTCGGTTTAGGGTTACAGATGGACTAGCGTTATTCTTAGAGTTAGGTTTAAGGTTAGGGTTTGGGTTAGGTCTAGGTTTAGGGTTAAGGTTATGGTTAGTGTTTGGATGAAGTTCAGGATAGGGTGAGGGTTATTTTTATGGTGAGGGCTAGGGTTTGGGTTTGTGTGCAGGTTAGTGTTAAGGATAGGTTTAGGGTTCGGTGAGGGTTAGGCGTTATGTCTAGGGTCAGCGTTAGGTTAGGTTTAGGGTTACTGTGAAGTTTAGGTGAAGGGTGAGGGTTATGGTAAGGGTTAGGATTATAGACGGTGTTAGACGTTAGGTTTAGGGTGTTAGGGTTAGGTTTATGGTTAGGGTAGATTTAAGTTTAGGTTTAATATTAGGGTTAGGGTTAGATTTGGGTTACTGTTCGTATTAGGGTTAGGGTTAGGGATAAGTTTGGGGATAGCGTCAGGTTTAGGGTTGGGGATACGGTTAAGGATTAGGGTGAGGGTTCGGGTTAGGTTTACAGTTAAGGCGAGGGTTTAGGGTCATTGTTATGGTTAGGGTTAGAGTTAGAGTTAGGCTTAGGGTTAGGGTGAAGTTTCAGTTAATAGTCAGGGTTAGGCTTAAGGTTAGAGTAGGGTTAAGGTTAGTGTTCGGGTTAGGTATAGCGTTAGGGTTTGGGTAGGGGTAAGGTTAGGGTTAAGGCTAGGTTTACGGTAAAGGGTAGGGCTAGCTTAGGGTTAGATTTAGAGTTGGAGTTAGTGCTAGGGTTTAGGATGATGGTTATGGTCAGGTTCAGAGTTGTTGTTAGGGTTAGGGTAGAGTTAAGGTTAGGGTTAATTTAGGGTTAGAGAAAGGGTTAGGTTTAGGTCTGGGTTAGGTGTAGGATGCGGGGTAAGGTTAGGGTTAGGGGTTCATGGGAGGGTTAGTGTTAAGTTTCCATTAAGCTGATGTTTTAGGGTGTTACTGTTAGGGCTAGGGTTAGCATTAGGTTTAGGGTCAGGGCTAGAGTCAGGGGATAGTTAAGGCTTAGCTGTACTTTCAGCGTTAGGGTTAGCCTTAGGTTTAGGGTGAAGTTTAGGTTAAGGATGAGGGTTAGGGTTAGGGTTAGGCATTTGGGTTAAGGTTAGGGTTAGGTTTAGGATTAGGCTTAGGGTTAGGGTTAGGTGTTTGGGTTAATGTTAGGGTCAGGTTTAGGGTTCGGCTTAGGGTTAGGGCTACAGCTGGGGTAAAGTTTAATTGAAGGGTGAGGGTTGAGCTTAGGGTTAGCGTTAGGGGTTAGGGTTAGAGCTTAGGTTAGGATTAAGTGCAGGGTTAAGGTTAGGTTTAGATTTAGGGTTAGGGTTAGTGTTAGGGTTAAGTCATGTTTAGGTTTAGGGCTAGGTGAAGGTTATAGATAGGGTTAGGTTAAGGGTTGAGGTTAGGTTTAGATGGTAAGATGAGGGTTAGTGCTAGGTTTCCATTGAAGCTGAGTGTGTAGGGTAAGTTTTAGGGTTAGGATTAGGGTTAGAGTTAGGGTTAGGGTCAGGGTTAGCTTTGAGTTTAGAGTTAGGGTTACGTTTATGGTACGGTCAGGGTTAGGGGAGATTTAGTGTTACGTTTAGTTTTAGGGCTAGGGTTACAGAGAAGTTTATGTGAAGCGAGAGGGTTGGGGTTAGGGGTTTGGGTTCAGGTCAGAGTCAGGGTTAGGGTTAGGTTTAGGGTTAGGGTTACGTGTAGTGTTAGTGTTAGTTTTGCTTAGGGTTCGGGTTTGAATGAAGTGAGGGTACGCTTAGCGTTATGCTTTAGGGTGAAATTCTGGTTAAGGGTGAGGGTTCGGCTCAGGGTTAGGGTTAGAGTTAGGGTCAGTGGTTAGGGTTAGGTTTAGGGTTAAGGTTAGTTTTAGGCTAAGGATTAGGATTAGAGTTAGGGTTAAGGGTTACTGTTTCAGTTAGGTTTAGGTTAAGGTTATAATTAGGGTTAAGTTTAGGGTTAGGGTAAGAGTTAGAGTTACATTTACAGTTAAGGTGAGGGTTCTGGGTAAGTGTTACCGTTAAGGTTAGGGTTAGGGCTAGGGTTAGGGTTAGAGTTAAGGTTAAGGGTTAGGGTTAGGTTTAAGTTTATGGTAGGCTTAAAGATAAGGTTGAGGTTAGGTTAGGGTTAGGGTCAGGGTCAGGGTTAGAATTAGAATTAGGTTTAGGGCGAGGATTAGGGTCAGAGTTATTGTAAGGGTTAGGTTTCGGGTTACAGGTGGGCCAAGGTTAAGGTGAGGGTTAGGTTTATGGGGAGGGTTAGGGTTAAAGTCAGGGTGAGTTTTAGGTTAGGGATAGGGTGAAGTTTAAGATAGGGTGAGGGTTAGGGTTATGGCTAAGGTTTGGGCTTGTTTTCAGGTTAGTGTTAAGGTTATGTTCAGGGTTAGGGTTACGTTCAGGGGTTGTGTTCAGTTTTAGGGTTAGGGTTAGATTTAAGGTTAGGGTTAAGTTTAGTGTTACGTTTAGGGTTAGGGTCATGGTTGTGTTAGGCTTTGTGGTTGGGGTGAGGGTTAGTTTTAGGGTTAGGGTTGGTTAGGGTTAGGATTACCGTTATGATAAGGCGTTAGGGGTTAGAGGTGTAGTTTAGGGTTAGGGTTTGGGTGAGGGTTCCGGTTAGGCCTTGCGGTTCTGGTCATGGTTAGGTTTGGTTTAGGCTTAGGGTTAGGTGCATGATTCGGTTTCGGGTTAGTGTTAGAGTTAGGGTGAGAGTTAGTGTTAAGGTTTTTGCTAGGCTTTGGTGTTAGGGTTAGGGTTTGTGTTAGGGTTAGGTTTATCATTAGGGCTCAGGGGTTTCAGGTTAATGTTAGGGTTAGGGTTAGGGATAGCATTAGGGTTAGGGTTGTGGGATACGGTTAGGATTTAGGGTGCGGGTTACGGTTAGTTTTCCAGTTAAGGTGAGGGTTTAGGGTAATTGTTACGATTAGGGTTATAGTCAGAGTTAGGGTTTGGTTTAGGATTAGGGTTAGGTGTAGGGTAAGAATTAGGTTTAGGTCCATGTTGAGGGTTAGACTTAGTGTTCTATTTAGGGTCAGGGTTAGGGGTAGGGTTAGGATTAGGTCTAGGGTTAGGATTAAGATTATTTTAGGGTTAGGTTCAGGGCTATTGTAAGTGTTCGGTTTAGGGTTACAGATGGACTAGCGTTATTCTTAGAGTTAGGTTTAAGGTTAGGGTTTGGGTTAGGTCTAGGTTTAGGGTTAAGGTTATGGTTAGTGTTTGGATGAAGTTCAGGATAGGGTGAGGGTTATTTTTATGGTGAGGGCTAGGGTTTGGGTTTGTGTGCAGGTTAGTGTTAAGGATAGGTTTAGGGTTCGGTGAGGGTTAGGCGTTATGTCTAGGGTCAGCGTTAGGTTAGGTTTAGGGTTAGTGTGAAGTTTAGGTTAAGGGTGAGGGTTATGGTAAGGGTTAGGATTATAGACGGTGTTAGACGTTAGGTTTAGGGTGTTAGGGTTAGGTTTATGGTTAGGGTAGATTTAAGTTTAGGTTTAATATTAGGGTTAGGGTTAGATTTGGGTTACTGTTCGTATTAGGGTTAGGGTTAGGGATAAGTTTGGGGATAGCGTCAGGTTTAGGGTTGGGGATACGGTTAAGGATTAGGGTGAGGGTTAGGGTTAGGTTTACAGTTAAGGCGAGGGTTTAGGGTCATTGTTATGGTTAGGGTTAGAGTTAGAGTTAGGCTTAGGGTTAGGGTGAAGTTTCAGTTAATAGTCAGGGTTAGGCTTAAGGTTAGAGTAGGGTTAAGGTTAGTGTTCGGGTTAGGTATAGCGTTAGGGTTTGGGTAGGGGTAAGGTTAGGGTTAAGGCTAGGTTTACGGTAAAGGGTAGGGCTAGCTTAGGGTTAGATTTAGAGTTGGAGTTAGTGCTAGGGTTTAGGATGATGGTTATGGTCAGGTTCAGAGTTGTTGTTAGGGTTAGGGTAGAGTTAAGGTTAGGGTTAATTTAGGGTTAGAGAAAGGGTTAGGTTTAGGTCTGGGTTAGGTGTAGGATGCGGGGTAGGGTTAGGGTTAGGGGTTCATGGGAGGGTTAGTGTTAAGTTTACATTAAGCTGATGTTTTAGGGTGTTACTGTTAGGGCTAGGGTTAGCATTAGGTTTAGGGTCAGGGCTAGAGTCAGGGGATAGTTAAGGCTTAGCTGTACTTTCAGCGTTAGGGTTAGCCTTAGGTTTAGGGTGAAGTTTAGGTTAAGGATGAGGGTTAGGGTTAGTGTTAGGCATTTGGGTTAAGGTTAGGGTTAGGTTTAGGATTAGGCTTAGGGTTAGGGTTAGGTGTTTGGGTTAATGTTAGGGTCAGGTTTAGGGTTCGGCTTAGGGTTAGGGCTACAGCTGGGGTAAAGTTTAATTGAAGGGTGAGGGTTGAGCTTAGGGTTAGCGTTAGGGGTTAGGGTTAGAGCTTAGGTTAGGATTAAGTGCAGGGTTAAGGTTAGGTTTAGATTTAGGGTTAGGGTTAGTGTTAGGGTTAAGTCATGTTTAGGTTTAGGGCTAGGTGAAGGTTATAGATAGGGTTAGGTTAAGGGTTGAGGTTAGGTTTAGATGGTAAGATGAGGGTTAGTGCTAGGTTTCCATTGAAGCTGAGTGTGTAGGGTAAGTTTTAGGGTTAGGATTAGGGTTAGAGTTAGGGTTAGGGTCAGGGTTAGCTTTGAGTTTAGAGTTAGGGTTACGTTTATGGTACGGTCAGGGTTAGGGGAGATTTAGTGTTACGTTTAGTTTTAGGGCTAGGGTTACAGAGAAGTTTATGTGAAGCGAGAGGGTTGGGGTTAGGGGTTTGGGTTCAGGTCAGAGTCAGGGTTAGGGTTAGGTTTAGGGTTAGGGTTACGTGTAGTGTTAGTGTTAGTTTTGCTTAGGGTTCGGGTTTGAATGAAGTGAGGGTACGCTTAGCGTTATGCTTTAGGGTGAAATTCTGGTTAAGGGTGAGGGTTCGGCTCAGGGTTAGGGTTAGAGTTAGGGTCAGTGGTTAGGGTTAGGTTTAGGGTTAAGGTTAGTTTTAGGCTAAGGATTAGGATTAGAGTTAGGGTTAAGGGTTACTGTTTCAGTTAGGTTTAGGTTAAGGTTATAATTAGGGTTAAGTTTAGGGTTAGGGTAAGAGTTAGAGTTACATTTACAGTTAAGGTGAGGGTTCTGGGTAAGTGTTACCGTTAAGGTTAGGGTTAGGGCTAGGGTTAGGGTTAGAGTTAAGGTTAAGGGTTAGGGTTAGGTTTAAGTTTATGGTAGGCTTAAAGATAGGGTTGAGGTTAGGTTAGGGTTAGGGTCAGGGTCAGGGTTAGAATTAGAATTAGGTTTAGGGCGAGGATTAGGGTCAGAGTTATTGTAAGGGTTAGGTTTCGGGTTACAGGTGGGCCAAGGTTAAGGTGAGGGTTAGGTTTATGGGGAGGGTTAGGGTTAAAGTCAGGGTGAGTTTTAGGTTAGGGATAGGGTGAAGTTTAAGATAGGGTGAGGGTTAGGGTTATGGCTAAGGTTTGGGCTTGTTTTCAGGTTAGTGTTAAGGTTATGTTCAGGGTTAGGGTTACGTTCAGGGGTTGTGTTCAGTTTTAGGGTTAGGGTTAGATTTAAGGTTAGGGTTAAGTTTAGTGTTACGTTTAGGGTTAGGGTCATGGTTGTGTTAGGCTTTGTGGTTGGGGTGAGGGTTAGTTTTAGGGTTAGGGTTGGTTAGGGTTAGGATTACCGTTATGATAAGGCGTTAGGAGTTAGAGGTGTAGTTTAGGGTTAGGGTTTGGGTGAGGGTTCCGGTTAGGCCTTGCGGTTCTGGTCATGGTTAGGTTTGGTTTAGGCTTGGGGTTAGGTGCATGATTCGGTTTCGGGTTAGTGTTAGAGTTAGGGTGAGAGTTAGTGTTAAGGTTTTTGCTAGGCTTTGGTGTTAGGGTTAGGGTTTGTGTTAGGGTTAGGTTTATCATTAGGGCTCAGGGGTTTCAGGTTAATGTTAGGGTTAGGGTTAGGGATAGCATTAGGGTTAGGGTTGTGGGATACGGTTAGGATTTAGGGTGCGGGTTACGGTTAGTTTTCCAGTTAAGGTGAGGGTTTAGGGTAATTGTTACGATTAGGGTTATAGTCAGAGTTAGGGTTTGGTTTAGGATTAGGGTTAGGTGTAGGGTAAGAATTAGGTTTAGGTCCATGTTGAGGGTTAGACTTAGTGTTCTATTTAGGGTCAGGGTTAGGGGTAGGGTTAGGATTAGGTCTAGGGTTAGGATTAGGATTATTTTAGGGTTAGGTTCAGGGCTATTGTAAGTGTTCGGTTTAGGGTTACAGATGGACTAGCGTTATTCTTAGAGTTAGGTTTAAGGTTAGGGTTTGGGTTAGGTCTAGGTTTAGGGTTAAGGTTATGGTTAGTGTTTGGATGAAGTTCAGGATAGGGTGAGGGTTATTTTTATGGTGAGGGCTAGGGTTTGGGTTGGTGTGCAGGTTAGTGTTAAGGATAGGTTTAGGGTTCGGTGAGGGTTAGGCGTTATGTCTAGGGTCAGCGTTAGGTTAGGTTTAGGGTTACTGTGAAGTTTAGGTGAAGGGTGAGGGTTATGGTAAGGGTTAGGATTATAGACGGTGTTAGACGTTAGGTTTAGGGTGTTAGGGTTAGGTTTATGGTTAGGGTAGATTTAAGTTTAGGTTTAATATTAGGGTTAGGGTTAGATTTGGGTTACTGTTCGTATTAGGGTTAGGGTTAGGGATAAGTTTGGGGATAGCGTCAGGTTTAGGGTTGGGGATACGGTTAAGGATTAGGGTGAGGGTTAGGGTTAGGTTTACAGTTAAGGCGAGGGTTTAGGGTCATTGTTATGGTTAGGGTTAGAGTTAGAGTTAGGCTTAGGGTTAGGGTGAAGTTTCAGTTAATAGTCAGGGTTAGGCTTAAGGTTAGAGTAGGGTTAAGGTTAGTGTTCGGGTTAGGTATAGCGTTAGGGTTTGGGTAGGGGTAAGGTTAGGGTTAAGGCTAGGTTTACGGTAAAGGGTAGGGCTAGCTTAGGGTTAGATTTAGAGTTGGAGTTAGTGCTAGGGTTTAGGATGATGGTTATGGTCAGGTTCAGAGTTGTTGTTAGGGTTAGGGTAGAGTTAAGGTTAGGGTTAATTTAGGGTTAGAGAAAGGGTTCGGTTTAGGTCTGGGTTAGGTGTAGGATGCGGGGTAGGGTTAGGGTTAGGGGTTCATGGGAGGGTTAGTGTTAAGTTTCCATTAAGCTGATGTTTTAGGGTGTTACTGTTAGGGCTAGGGTTAGCATTAGGTTTAGGGTCAGGGCTAGAGTCAGGGGATAGTTAAGGCTTAGCTGTACTTTCAGCGTTAGGGTTAGCCTTAGGTTTAGGGTGAAGTTTAGGTTAAGGATGAGGGTTAGGGTTAGTGTTAGGCATTTGGGTTAAGGTTAGGGTTAGGTTTAGGATTAGGCTTAGGGTTAGGGTTAGGTGTTTGGGTTAATGTTAGGGTCAGGTTTAGGGTTCGGCTTAGGGTTAGGGCTACAGCTGGGGTAAAGTTTAATTGAAGGGTGAGGGTTGAGCTTAGGGTTAGCGTTAGGGGTTAGGGTTAGAGCTTAGGTTAGGATTAAGTGCAGGGTTAAGGTTAGGTTTAGATTTAGGGTTAGGGTTAGTGTTAGGGTTAAGTCATGTTTAGGTTTAGGGCTAGGTGAAGGTTATAGATAGGGTTAGGTTAAGGGTTGAGGTTAGGTTTAGATGGTAAGATGAGGGTTAGTGCTAGGTTTCCATTGAAGCTGAGTGTGTAGGGTAAGTTTTAGGGTTAGGATTAGGGTTAGAGTTAGGGTTAGGGTCAGGGTTAGCTTTGAGTTTAGAGTTAGGGTTACGTTTATGGTACGGTCAGGGTTAGGGGAGATTTAGTGTTACGTTTAGTTTTAGGGCTAGGGTTACAGAGAAGTTTATGTGAAGCGAGAGGGTTGGGGTTAGGGGTTTGGGTTCAGGTCAGAGTCAGGGTTAGGGTTAGGTTTAGGGTTAGGGTTACGTGTAGTGTTAGTGTTAGTTTTGCTTAGGGTTCGGGTTTGAATGAAGTGAGGGTACGCTTAGCGTTATGCTTTAGGGTGAAATTCTGGTTAAGGGTGAGGGTTCGGCTCAGGGTTAGGGTTAGAGTTAGGGTCAGTGGTTAGGGTTAGGTTTAGGGTTAAGGTTAGTTTTAGGCTAAGGATTAGGATTAGAGTTAGGGTTAAGGGTTACTGTTTCAGTTAGGTTTAGGTTAAGGTTATAATTAGGGTTAAGTTTAGGGTTAGGGTAAGAGTTAGAGTTACATTTACAGTTAAGGTGAGGGTTCTGGGTAAGTGTTACCGTTAAGGTTAGGGTTAGGGCTAGGGTTAGGGTTAGAGTTAAGGTTAAGGGTTAGGGTTAGGTTTAAGTTTATGGTAGGCTTAAAGATAAGGTTGAGGTTAGGTTAGGGTTAGGGTCAGGGTCAGGGTTAGAATTAGAATTAGGTTTAGGGCGAGGATTAGGGTCAGAGTTATTGTAAGGGTTAGGTTTCGGGTTACAGGTGGGCCAAGGTTAAGGTGAGGGTTAGGTTTATGGGGAGGGTTAGGGTTAAAGTCAGGGTGAGTTTTAGGTTAGGGATAGGGTGAAGTTTAAGATAGGGTGAGGGTTAGGGTTATGGCTAAGGTTTGGGCTTGTTTTCAGGTTAGTGTTAAGGTTATGTTCAGGGTTAGGGTTACGTTCAGGGGTTGTGTTCAGTTTTAGGGTTAGGGTTAGATTTAAGGTTAGGGTTAAGTTTAGTGTTACGTTTAGGGTTAGGGTCATGGTTGTGTTAGGCTTTGTGGTTGGGGTGAGGGTTAGTTTTAGGGTTAGGGTTGGTTAGGGTTAGGATTACCGTTATGATAAGGCGTTAGGGGTTAGAGGTGTAGTTTAGGGTTAGGGTTTGGGTGAGGGTTCCGGTTAGGCCTTGCGGTTCTGGTCATGGTTAGGTTTGGTTTAGGCTTAGGGTTAGGTGCATGATTCGGTTTCGGGTTAGTGTTAGAGTTAGGGTGAGAGTTAGTGTTAAGGTTTTTGCTAGGCTTTGGTGTTAGGGTTAGGGTTTGTGTTAGGGTTAGGTTTATCATTAGGGCTCAGGGGTTTCAGGTTAATGTTAGGGTTAGGGTTAGGGATAGCATTAGGGTTAGGGTTGTGGGATACGGTTAGGATTTAGGGTGCGGGTTACGGTTAGTTTTCCAGTTAAGGTGAGGGTTTAGGGTAATTGTTACGATTAGGGTTATAGTCAGAGTTAGGGTTTGGTTTAGGATTAGGGTTAGGTGTAGGGTAAGAATTAGGTTTAGGTCCATGTTGAGGGTTAGACTTAGTGTTCTATTTAGGGTCAGGGTTAGGGGTAGGGTTAGGATTAGGTCTAGGGTTAGGATTAAGATTATTTTAGGGTTAGGTTCAGGGCTATTGTAAGTGTTCGGTTTAGGGTTACAGATGGACTAGCGTTATTCTTAGAGTTAGGTTTAAGGTTAGGGTTTGGGTTAGGTCTAGGTTTAGGGTTAAGGTTATGGTTAGTGTTTGGATGAAGTTCAGGATAGGGTGAGGGTTATTTTTATGGTGAGGGCTAGGGTTTGGGTTTGTGTGCAGGTTAGTGTTAAGGATAGGTTTAGGGTTCGGTGAGGGTTAGGCGTTATGTCTAGGGTCAGCGTTAGGTTAGGTTTAGGGTTAGTGTGAAGTTTAGGTTAAGGGTGAGGGTTATGGTAAGGGTTAGGATTATAGACGGTGTTAGACGTTAGGTTTAGGGTGTTAGGGTTAGGTTTATGGTTAGGGTAGATTTAAGTTTAGGTTTAATATTAGGGTTAGGGTTAGATTTGGGTTACTGTTCGTATTAGGGTTAGGGTTAGGGATAAGTTTGGGGATAGCGTCAGGTTTAGGGTTGGGGATACGGTTAAGGATTAGGGTGAGGGTTAGGGTTAGGTTTACAGTTAAGGCGAGGGTTTAGGGTCATTGTTATGGTTAGGGTTAGAGTTAGAGTTAGGCTTAGGGTTAGGGTGAAGTTTCAGTTAATAGTCAGGGTTAGGCTTAAGGTTAGAGTAGGGTTAAGGTTAGTGTTCGGGTTAGGTATAGCGTTAGGGTTTGGGTAGGGGTAAGGTTAGGGTTAAGGCTAGGTTTACGGTAAAGGGTAGGGCTAGCTTAGGGTTAGATTTAGAGTTGGAGTTAGTGCTAGGGTTTAGGATGATGGTTATGGTCAGGTTCAGAGTTGTTGTTAGGGTTAGGGTAGAGTTAAGGTTAGGGTTAATTTAGGGTTAGAGAAAGGGTTAGGTTTAGGTCTGGGTTAGGTGTAGGATGCGGGGTAGGGTTAGGGTTAGGGGTTCATGGGAGGGTTAGTGTTAAGTTTACATTAAGCTGATGTTTTAGGGTGTTACTGTTAGGGCTAGGGTTAGCATTAGGTTTAGGGTCAGGGCTAGAGTCAGGGGATAGTTAAGGCTTAGCTGTACTTTCAGCGTTAGGGTTAGCCTTAGGTTTAGGGTGAAGTTTAGGTTAAGGATGAGGGTTAGGGTTAGTGTTAGGCATTTGGGTTAAGGTTAGGGTTAGGTTTAGGATTAGGCTTAGGGTTAGGGTTAGGTGTTTGGGTTAATGTTAGGGTCAGGTTTAGGGTTCGGCTTAGGGTTAGGGCTACAGCTGGGGTAAAGTTTAATTGAAGGGTGAGGGTTGAGCTTAGGGTTAGCGTTAGGGGTTAGGGTTAGAGCTTAGGTTAGGATTAAGTGCAGGGTTAAGGTTAGGTTTAGATTTAGGGTTAGGGTTAGTGTTAGGGTTAAGTCATGTTTAGGTTTAGGGCTAGGTGAAGGTTATAGATAGGGTTAGGTTAAGGGTTGAGGTTAGGTTTAGATGGTAAGATGAGGGTTAGTGCTAGGTTTCCATTGAAGCTGAGTGTGTAGGGTAAGTTTTAGGGTTAGGATTAGGGTTAGAGTTAGGGTTAGGGTCAGGGTTAGCTTTGAGTTTAGAGTTAGGGTTACGTTTATGGTACGGTCAGGGTTAGGGGAGATTTAGTGTTACGTTTAGTTTTAGGGCTAGGGTTACAGAGAAGTTTATGTGAAGCGAGAGGGTTGGGGTTAGGGGTTTGGGTTCAGGTCAGAGTCAGGGTTAGGGTTAGGTTTAGGGTTAGGGTTACGTGTAGTGTTAGTGTTAGTTTTGCTTAGGGTTCGGGTTTGAATGAAGTGAGGGTACGCTTAGCGTTATGCTTTAGGGTGAAATTCTGGTTAAGGGTGAGGGTTCGGCTCAGGGTTAGGGTTAGAGTTAGGGTCAGTGGTTAGGGTTAGGTTTAGGGTTAAGGTTAGTTTTAGGCTAAGGATTAGGATTAGAGTTAGGGTTAAGGGTTACTGTTTCAGTTAGGTTTAGGTTAAGGTTATAATTAGGGTTAAGTTTAGGGTTAGGGTAAGAGTTAGAGTTACATTTACAGTTAAGGTGAGGGTTCTGGGTAAGTGTTACCGTTAAGGTTAGGGTTAGGGCTAGGGTTAGGGTTAGAGTTAAGGTTAAGGGTTAGGGTTAGGTTTAAGTTTATGGTAGGCTTAAAGATAGGGTTGAGGTTAGGTTAGGGTTAGGGTCAGGGTCAGGGTTAGAATTAGAATTAGGTTTAGGGCGAGGATTAGGGTCAGAGTTATTGTAAGGGTTAGGTTTCGGGTTACAGGTGGGCCAAGGTTAAGGTGAGGGTTAGGTTTATGGGGAGGGTTAGGGTTAAAGTCAGGGTGAGTTTTAGGTTAGGGATAGGGTGAAGTTTAAGATAGGGTGAGGGTTAGGGTTATGGCTAAGGTTTGGGCTTGTTTTCAGGTTAGTGTTAAGGTTATGTTCAGGGTTAGGGTTACGTTCAGGGGTTGTGTTCAGTTTTAGGGTTAGGGTTAGATTTAAGGTTAGGGTTAAGTTTAGTGTTACGTTTAGGGTTAGGGTCATGGTTGTGTTAGGCTTTGTGGTTGGGGTGAGGGTTAGTTTTAGGGTTAGGGTTGGTTAGGGTTAGGATTACCGTTATGATAAGGCGTTAGGAGTTAGAGGTGTAGTTTAGGGTTAGGGTTTGGGTGAGGGTTCCGGTTAGGCCTTGCGGTTCTGGTCATGGTTAGGTTTGGTTTAGGCTTGGGGTTAGGTGCATGATTCGGTTTCGGGTTAGTGTTAGAGTTAGGGTGAGAGTTAGTGTTAAGGTTTTTGCTAGGCTTTGGTGTTAGGGTTAGGGTTTGTGTTAGGGTTAGGTTTATCATTAGGGCTCAGGGGTTTCAGGTTAATGTTAGGGTTAGGGTTAGGGATAGCATTAGGGTTAGGGTTGTGGGATACGGTTAGGATTTAGGGTGCGGGTTACGGTTAGTTTTCCAGTTAAGGTGAGGGTTTAGGGTAATTGTTACGATTAGGGTTATAGTCAGAGTTAGGGTTTGGTTTAGGATTAGGGTTAGGTGTAGGGTAAGAATTAGGTTTAGGTCCATGTTGAGGGTTAGACTTAGTGTTCTATTTAGGGTCAGGGTTAGGGGTAGGGTTAGGATTAGGTCTAGGGTTAGGATTAGGATTATTTTAGGGTTAGGTTCAGGGCTATTGTAAGTGTTCGGTTTAGGGTTACAGATGGACTAGCGTTATTCTTAGAGTTAGGTTTAAGGTTAGGGTTTGGGTTAGGTCTAGGTTTAGGGTTAAGGTTATGGTTAGTGTTTGGATGAAGTTCAGGATAGGGTGAGGGTTATTTTTATGGTGAGGGCTAGGGTTTGGGTTGGTGTGCAGGTTAGTGTTAAGGATAGGTTTAGGGTTCGGTGAGGGTTAGGCAATACTATCTCTCTATGCGTTAGGTTAGGTTTAGGGTTACTGTGAAGTTTAGGTGAAGGGTGAGGGTTATGGTAAGGGTTAGGATTATAGACGGTGTTAGACGTTAGGTTTAGGGTGTTAGGGTTAGGTTTATGGTTAGGGTAGATTTAAGTTTAGGTTTAATATTAGGGTTAGGGTTAGATTTGGGTTACTGTTCGTATTAGGGTTAGGGTTAGGGATAAGTTTGGGGATAGCGTCAGGTTTAGGGTTGGGGATACGGTTAAGGATTAGGGTGAGGGTTAGGGTTAGGTTTACAGTTAAGGCGAGGGTTTAGGGTCATTGTTATGGTTAGGGTTAGAGTTAGAGTTAGGCTTAGGGTTAGGGTGAAGTTTCAGTTAATAGTCAGGGTTAGGCTTAAGGTTAGAGTAGGGTTAAGGTTAGTGTTCGGGTTAGGTATAGCGTTAGGGTTTGGGTAGGGGTAAGGTTAGGGTTAAGGCTAGGTTTACGGTAAAGGGTAGGGCTAGCTTAGGGTTAGATTTAGAGTTGGAGTTAGTGCTAGGGTTTAGGATGATGGTTATGGTCAGGTTCAGAGTTGTTGTTAGGGTTAGGGTAGAGTTAAGGTTAGGGTTAATTTAGGGTTAGAGAAAGGGTTCGGTTTAGGTCTGGGTTAGGTGTAGGATGCGGGGTAGGGTTAGGGTTAGGGGTTCATGGGAGGGTTAGTGTTAAGTTTCCATTAAGCTGATGTTTTAGGGTGTTACTGTTAGGGCTAGGGTTAGCATTAGGTTTAGGGTCAGGGCTAGAGTCAGGGGATAGTTAAGGCTTAGCTGTACTTTCAGCGTTAGGGTTAGCCTTAGGTTTAGGGTGAAGTTTAGGTTAAGGATGAGGGTTAGGGTTAGTGTTAGGCATTTGGGTTAAGGTTAGGGTTAGGTTTAGGATTAGGCTTAGGGTTAGGGTTAGGTGTTTGGGTTAATGTTAGGGTCAGGTTTAGGGTTCGGCTTAGGGTTAGGGCTACAGCTGGGGTAAAGTTTAATTGAAGGGTGAGGGTTGAGCTTAGGGTTAGCGTTAGGGGTTAGGGTTAGAGCTTAGGTTAGGATTAAGTGCAGGGTTAAGGTTAGGTTTAGATTTAGGGTTAGGGTTAGTGTTAGGGTTAAGTCATGTTTAGGTTTAGGGCTAGGTGAAGGTTATAGATAGGGTTAGGTTAAGGGTTGAGGTTAGGTTTAGATGGTAAGATGAGGGTTAGTGCTAGGTTTCCATTGAAGCTGAGTGTGTAGGGTAAGTTTTAGGGTTAGGATTAGGGTTAGAGTTAGGGTTAGGGTCAGGGTTAGCTTTGAGTTTAGAGTTAGGGTTACGTTTATGGTACGGTCAGGGTTAGGGGAGATTTAGTGTTACGTTTAGTTTTAGGGCTAGGGTTACAGAGAAGTTTATGTGAAGCGAGAGGGTTGGGGTTAGGGGTTTGGGTTCAGGTCAGAGTCAGGGTTAGGGTTAGGTTTAGGGTTAGGGTTACGTGTAGTGTTAGTGTTAGTTTTGCTTAGGGTTCGGGTTTGAATGAAGTGAGGGTACGCTTAGCGTTATGCTTTAGGGTGAAATTCCGGTTAAGGGTGAGGGTTCGGCTCAGGGTTAGGGTTAGAGTTAGGGTCAGTGGTTAGGGTTAGGTTTAGGGTTAAGGTTAGTTTTAGGCTAAGGATTAGGATTAGAGTTAGGGTTAAGGGTTACTGTTTCAGTTAGGTTTAGGTTAAGGTTATAATTAGGGTTAAGTTTAGGGTTAGGGTAAGAGTTAGAGTTACATTTACAGTTAAGGTGAGGGTTCTGGGTAAGTGTTACCGTTAAGGTTAGGGTTAGGGCTAGGGTTAGGGTTAGAGTTAAGGTTAAGGGTTAGGGTTAGGTTTAAGTTTATGGTAGGCTTAAAGATAAGGTTGAGGTTAGGTTAGGGTTAGGGTCAGGGTCAGGGTTAGAATTAGAATTAGGTTTAGGGCGAGGATTAGGGTCAGAGTTATTGTAAGGGTTAGGTTTCGGGTTACAGGTGGGCCAAGGTTAAGGTGAGGGTTAGGTTTCTGGGGAGGGTTAGGGTTAAAGTCAGGGTGAGTTTTAGGTTAGGGATAGGGTGAAGATTAAGATAGGGTGAGGGTTAGGGTTATGGCTAAGGTTTGGGCTTGTTTTCAGGTTAGTGTTAAGGTTATGTTCAGGGTTAGGGTTACGTTCAGGGGTTGTGTTCAGTTTTAGGGTTAGGGTTAGATTTAAGGTTAGGGTTAAGTTTAGTGTTACGTTTAGGGTTAGGGTCATGGTTGTGTTAGGCTTTGTGGTTGGGGTGAGGGTTAGTTTTAGGGTTAGGGTTGGTTAGGGTTAGGATTACCGTTATGATAAGGCGTTAGGGGTTAGAGGTGTAGTTTAGGGTTAGGGTTTGGGTGAGGGTTCCGGTTAGGCCTTGCGGTTCTGGTCATGGTTAGGTTTGGTTTAGGCTTGGGGTTAGGTGCATGATTCGGTTTCGGGTTAGTGTTAGAGTTAGGGTGAGAGTTAGTGTTAAGGTTTTTGCTAGGCTTTGGTGTTAGGGTTAGGGTTTGTGTTAGGGTTAGGTTTATCATTAGGGCTCAGGGGTTTCAGGTTAATGTTAGGGTTAGGGTTAGGGATAGCATTAGGGTTAGGGTTGTGGGATACGGTTAGGATTTAGGGTGCGGGTTACGGTTAGTTTTCCAGTTAAGGTGAGGGTTTAGGGTAATTGTTACGATTAGGGTTATAGTCAGAGTTAGGGTTTGGTTTAGGATTAGGGTTAGGTGTAGGGTAAGAATTAGGTTTAGGTCCATGTTGAGGGTTAGACTTAGTGTTCTATTTAGGGTCAGGGTTAGGGGTAGGGTTAGGTCTAGGGTTAGGATTAGGATTATTTTAGGGTTAGGTTCAGGGCTATTGTAAGTGTTCGGTTTAGGGTTACAGATGGACTAGCGTTATTCTTAGAGTTAGGTTTAAGGTTAGGGTTTGGGTTAGGTCTAGGTTTAGGGTTAAGGTTATGGTTAGTGTTTGGATGAAGTTCAGGATAGGGTGAGGGTTATTTTTATGGTGAGGGCTAGGGTTTGGGTTTGTGTGCAGGTTAGTGTTAAGGATAGGTTTAGGGTTCGGTGAGGGTTAGGCGTTATGTCTAGGGTCAGCGTTAGGTTAGGTTTAGGGTTAGTGTGAAGTTTAGGTTAAGGGTGAGGGTTATGGTAAGGGTTAGGATTATAGACGGTGTTAGACGTTAGGTTTAGGGTGTTAGGGTTAGGTTTATGGTTAGGGTAGATTTAAGTTTAGGTTTAATATTAGGGTTAGGGTTAGATTTGGGTTACTGTTCGTATTAGGGTTAGGGTTAGGGATAAGTTTGGGGATAGCGTCAGGTTTAGGGTTGGGGATACGGTTAAGGATTAGGGTGAGGGTTCGGGTTAGGTTTACAGTTAAGGCGAGGGTTTAGGGTCATTGTTATGGTTAGGGTTAGAGTTAGAGTTAGGCTTAGGGTTAGGGTGAAGTTTCAGTTAATAGTCAGGGTTAGGCTTAAGGTTAGAGTAGGGTTAAGGTTAGTGTTCGGGTTAGGTATAGCGTTAGGGTTTGGGTAGGGGTAAGGTTAGGGTTAAGGCTAGGTTTACGGTAAAGGGTAGGGCTAGCTTAGGGTTAGATTTAGAGTTGGAGTTAGTGCTAGGGTTTAGGATGATGGTTATGGTCAGGTTCAGAGTTGTTGTTAGGGTTAGGGTAGAGTTAAGGTTAGGGTTAATTTAGGGTTAGAGAAAGGGTTAGGTTTAGGTCTGGGTTAGGTGTAGGATGCGGGGTAGGGTTAGGGTTAGGGGTTCATGGGAGGGTTAGTGTTAAGTTTCCATTAAGCTGATGTTTTAGGGTGTTACTGTTAGGGCTAGGGTTAGCATTAGGTTTAGGGTCAGGGCTAGAGTCAGGGGATAGTTAAGGCTTAGCTGTACTTTCAGCGTTAGGGTTAGCCTTAGGTTTAGGGTGAAGTTTAGGTTAAGGATGAGGGTTAGGGTTAGGGTTAGGCATTTGGGTTAAGGTTAGGGTTAGGTTTAGGATTAGGCTTAGGGTTAGGGTTAGGTGTTTGGGTTAATGTTAGGGTCAGGTTTAGGGTTCGGCTTAGGGTTAGGGCTACAGCTGGGGTAAAGTTTAATTGAAGGGTGAGGGTTGAGCTTAGGGTTAGCGTTAGGGGTTAGGGTTAGAGCTTAGGTTAGGATTAAGTGCAGGGTTAAGGTTAGGTTTAGATTTAGGGTTAGGGTTAGTGTTAGGGTTAAGTCATGTTTAGGTTTAGGGCTAGGTGAAGGTTATAGATAGGGTTAGGTTAAGGGTTGAGGTTAGGTTTAGATGGTAAGATGAGGGTTAGTGCTAGGTTTCCATTGAAGCTGAGTGTGTAGGGTAAGTTTTAGGGTTAGGATTAGGGTTAGAGTTAGGGTTAGGGTCAGGGTTAGCTTTGAGTTTAGAGTTAGGGTTACGTTTATGGTACGGTCAGGGTTAGGGGAGATTTAGTGTTACGTTTAGTTTTAGGGCTAGGGTTACAGAGAAGTTTATGTGAAGCGAGAGGGTTGGGGTTAGGGGTTTGGGTTCAGGTCAGAGTCAGGGTTAGGGTTAGGTTTAGGGTTAGGGTTACGTGTAGTGTTAGTGTTAGTTTTGCTTAGGGTTCGGGTTTGAATGAAGTGAGGGTACGCTTAGCGTTATGCTTTAGGGTGAAATTCCGGTTAAGGGTGAGGGTTCGGCTCAGGGTTAGGGTTAGAGTTAGGGTCAGTGGTTAGGGTTAGGTTTAGGGTTAAGGTTAGTTTTAGGCTAAGGATTAGGATTAGAGTTAGGGTTAAGGGTTACTGTTTCAGTTAGGTTTAGGTTAAGGTTATAATTAGGGTTAAGTTTAGGGTTAGGGTAAGAGTTAGAGTTACATTTACAGTTAAGGTGAGGGTTCTGGGTAAGTGTTACCGTTAAGGTTAGGGTTAGGGCTAGGGTTAGGGTTAGAGTTAAGGTTAAGGGTTAGGGTTAGGTTTAAGTTTATGGTAGGCTTAAAGATAAGGTTGAGGTTAGGTTAGGGTTAGGGTCAGGGTCAGGGTTAGAATTAGAATTAGGTTTAGGGCGAGGATTAGGGTCAGAGTTATTGTAAGGGTTAGGTTTCGGGTTACAGGTGGGCCAAGGTTAAGGTGAGGGTTAGGTTTATGGGGAGGGTTAGGGTTAAAGTCAGGGTGAGTTTTAGGTTAGGGATAGGGTGAAGATTAAGATAGGGTGAGGGTTAGGGTTATGGCTAAGGTTTGGGCTTGTTTTCAGGTTAGTGTTAAGGTTATGTTCAGGGTTAGGGTTACGTTCAGGGGTTGTGTTCAGTTTTAGGGTTAGGGTTAGATTTAAGGTTAGGGTTAAGTTTAGTGTTACGTTTAGGGTTAGGGTCATGGTTGTGTTAGGCTTTGTGGTTGGGGTGAGGGTTAGTTTTAGGGTTAGGGTTGGTTAGGGTTAGGATTACCGTTATGATAAGGCGTTAGGGGTTAGAGGTGTAGTTTAGGGTTAGGGTTTGGGTGAGGGTTCCGGTTAGGCCTTGCGGTTCTGGTCATGGTTAGGTTTGGTTTAGGCTTGGGGTTAGGTGCATGATTCGGTTTCGGGTTAGTGTTAGAGTTAGGGTGAGAGTTAGTGTTAAGGTTTTTGCTAGGCTTTGGTGTTAGGGTTAGGGTTTGTGTTAGGGTTAGGTTTATCATTAGGGCTCAGGGGTTTCAGGTTAATGTTAGGGTTAGGGTTAGGGATAGCATTAGGGTTAGGGTTGTGGGATACGGTTAGGATTTAGGGTGCGGGTTACGGTTAGTTTTCCAGTTAAGGTGAGGGTTTAGGGTAATTGTTACGATTAGGGTTATAGTCAGAGTTAGGGTTTGGTTTAGGATTAGGGTTAGGTGTAGGGTAAGAATTAGGTTTAGGTCCATGTTGAGGGTTAGACTTAGTGTTCTATTTAGGGTCAGGGTTAGGGGTAGGGTTAGGTCTAGGGTTAGGATTAGGATTATTTTAGGGTTAGGTTCAGGGCTATTGTAAGTGTTCGGTTTAGGGTTACAGATGGACTAGCGTTATTCTTAGAGTTAGGTTTAAGGTTAGGGTTTGGGTTAGGTCTAGGTTTAGGGTTAAGGTTATGGTTAGTGTTTGGATGAAGTTCAGGATAGGGTGAGGGTTATTTTTATGGTGAGGGCTAGGGTTTGGGTTTGTGTGCAGGTTAGTGTTAAGGATAGGTTTAGGGTTTGGTGAGGGTTAGGCGTTATGTCTAGGGTCAGCGTTAGGTTAGGTTTAGGGTTAGTGTGAAGTTTAGGTTAAGGGTGAGGGTTATGGTAAGGGTTAGGATTATAGACGGTGTTAGACGTTAGGTTTAGGGTGTTAGGGTTAGGTTTATGGTTAGGGTAGATTTAAGTTTAGGTTTAATATTAGGGTTAGGGTTAGATTTGGGTTACTGTTCGTATTAGGGTTAGGGTTAGGGATAAGTTTGGGGATAGCGTCAGGTTTAGGGTTGGGGATACGGTTAAGGATTAGGGTGAGGGTTCGGGTTAGGTTTACAGTTAAGGCGAGGGTTTAGGGTAATTGTTATGGTTAGGGTTAGAGTTAGAGTTAGGCTTAGGGTTAGGGTGAAGTTTCAGTTAATAGTCAGGGTTAGGCTTAAGGTTAGAGTAGGGTTAAGGTTAGTGTTCGGGTTAGGTATAGCGTTAGGGTTTGGGTAGGGGTAAGGTTAGGGTTAAGGCTAGGTTTACGGTAAAGGGTAGGGCTAGCTTAGGGTTAGATTTAGAGTTAGAGTTAGTGCTAGGGTTTAGGATGATGGTTATGGTCAGGTTTAGAGTTATTGTTAAGGTTAGGGTAGAGTTAAGGTTAGGGTTAATTTAGGGTTAGAGAAAGGGTTAGGTTTAGGTCTGGGTTAGGTGTAGGATGCGGGGTAGGGTTAGGGTTAGGGGTTCATGGGAGGGTTAGTGTTAAGTTTCCATTAAGCTGATGTTTTAGGGTGTTACTGTTAGGGCTAGGGTTAGCATTAGGTTTAGGGTCAGGGCTAGAGTTAGGGGATAGTTAAGGGTTAGCTTTACTTTCAGGGTTAGGGTTAGCCTTAGGTTTAGGGTGAAGTTTAGGTTAAGGATGAGGGTTAGGGTTAGGGTTAGGCATTTGGGTTAAGGTTAGGGTTAGGTTTAGGATTAGGCTTAGGGTTAGGGTTAGGTGTTTGGGTTAATGTTAGGGTCAGGTTTAGGGTTCGGCTTAGGGTTAGGGCTACAGCTGGGGTAAAGTTTAATTGAAGGGTGAGGGTTGAGCTTAGGGTTAGCGTTAGGGGTTAGGGTTAGAGCTTAGGTTAGGATGAAGTGTAGGGTTAAGGTTAGGTTTAGATTTAGGGTTAGGGTTAGTGTTAGGGTTAAGTCATGTTTAGGTTTAGGGCTAGGTGAAGGTTATAGATAGGGTTAGGTTAAGGGTTGAGGTTAGGTTTAGATGGTAAGATGAGGGTTAGTGCTAGGTTTCCATTTAAGCTGAGTGTGTAGGGTAAGTTTTAGGGTTAGGATTAGGGTTAGAGTTAGAGTTAGGGTCAGGGTTAGTTTTGAGTTTAGAGTTAGGGTTACGTTTATGGTACGGTCAGGGTTAGGGGAGATTTAGTGTTACGTTTAGTTTTAGGGCTAGGGTTACAGAGAAGTTTATGTGAAGCGAGAGGGTTGGGGTTAGGGGTTTGGGTTCAGGTGAGAATCAGGGTTAGGGTTAGGTTTAGGGTTAGGGTTACGTGTAGTGTTAGTGTTAGTTTTGCTTAGGGTTCGGGTTTGAATGAAGTGAGGGTACGCTTAGCGTTATGCTTTAGGGTGAAATTCTGGTTAAGGGTGAGGGTTCGGCTTAGGGTTAGGGTTAGAGTTAGGGTCAGTGGTTAGGGTTAGGTTTAGGGTTAAAGTTAGTTTTAGGCTAAGGATTAGGATTAGAGTTAGGGTTAAGGGTTACTGTTTCAGTTAGGTTTAGGTTAAGGTTATAATTAGGGTTAAGTTTAGGGTTAGGGTAAGAGTTAGAGTTACATTTACAGTTAAGGTGAGGGTTCTGGGTAAGTGTTACCGTTAAGGTTAGGGTTAGGGCTAGGGTTAGGGTTAGAGTTAAGGTTAAGGGTTAGGGTTAGGTTTAAGTTTATGGTAGGCTTAAAGATAGGGTTAAGGTTAGGTTAGGGTTAGGGTCAGGGTTAGAATTAGAATTAGGTTTAGGGCGAGGATTAGGGTCAGAGTTATTGTAAGGGTTAGGTTTCGGGTTACAGGTGGGCCAAGGTTAAGGTGAGGGTTAGGTTTATGGGGAGGGTTAGGGTTAAAGTCAGGGTGAGTTTTAGGTTAGGGATAGGGTGAAGTTTAAGATAGGGTGAGGGTTAGGGTTATGGCTAAGGTTTGGGCTTGTTTTCAGGTTAGTGTTAAGGTTATGTTCAGGGTTAGGGTTACGTTCAGGGATTGTGTTCAGTTTTAGGGTTAGGGTTAGATTTAAGGTTAGGGTTAAGTTTAGTGTTACGTTTAGGGTTAGGGTCATGGTTGTGTTAGGCTTTGTGGTTGGGGTGAGGGTTAGTTTTAGGGTTAGGGTTGGTTAGGGTTAGGATTATCGTTATGATAAGGCGTTAGGGGTTAGAGGTGTAGTTTAGGGTTAGGGTTTGGGTGAGGGTTCCGGTTAGGCCTTGCGGTTCTGGTCATGGTTAGGTTTGGTTTAGGCTTAGGGTTAGGTGCATGATTCGGTTTCGGGTTAGTGTTAGAGTTAGGGTGAGAGTTAGTGTTAAGGTTTTTGCTAGGCTTTGGTGTTAGGGTTAGGGTTTGTGTTAGGGTTAGGTTTATCATTAGGGCTCAGGGGTTTCAGGTTAATGTTAGGGTTAGGCTTAGGGATAGCATTAGGGTTAGGGTTGTGGGATACGGTTAGGATTTAGGGTGCGGGTTACGGTTAGTTTTACAGTTAAGGTGAGGGTTTAGGGTAATTGTTACGATTAGGGTTATAGTCAGAGTTAGGGTTTGGTTTAGGATTAGGGTTAGGTGTAGGGTAAGAATTAGGTTTAGGTCCATGTTGAGGGTTAGACTTAGTGTTTTATTTAGGGTAAAGGTTAGGGGTAGGGTTAGGATTAGGTCTAGGGTTAGGATTAGGATTATTTTAGGGTTAGGTTCAGGGCTATTGTAAGTGTTCGGTTTAGGGTTACAGATGGACTAGCGTTATTCTTAGAGTTAGGTTTAAGGTTAGGGTTTGGGTTAGGTCTAGGTTTAGGGTTAAGGTTATGGTTAGTGTTTGGATGAAGTTCAGGATAGGGTGAGGGTTATTTTTATGGTGAGGGCTAGGGTTTGGGTTTGTGTTCAGGTTAGTGTTAAGGATAGGTTTAGGGTTCGGTGAGGGTTAGGCGTTATGTCTAGGGTCAGCGTTAGGTTAGGTTTAGGGTTAGTGTGAAGTTTAGGTTAAGGGTGAGGGTTATGGTAAGGGTTAGGATTATAGACGGTGTTAGACGTTAGGTTTAGGGTGTTAGGGTTAGGTTTATGGTTAGGGTAGATTTAAGTTTAGGTTTAATATTAGGGTTAGGGTTAGATTTGGGTTACTGTTCGTATTAGGGTTAGGGTTAGGGATAAGTTTGGGGATAGCGTCAGGTTTAGGGTTGGGGATACGGTTAAGGATTAGGGTGAGGGTTCGGGTTAGGTTTACAGTTAAGGCGAGGGTTTAGGGTAATTGTTATGGTTAGGGTTAGAGTTAGAGTTAGGCTTAGGGTTAGGGTGAAGTTTCAGTTAATAGTCAGGGTTAGGCTTAAGGTTAGAGTAGGGTTAAGGTTAGTGTTCGGGTTAGGTATAGCGTTAGGGTTTGGGTAGGGGTAAGTTTAGGGTTAAGGCTAGGTTTATGGTAAAGGGTAGGGCTAGCTTAGGGTTAGATTTAGAGTTAGAGTTAGTGCTAGGGTTTAGGATGATGGTTATGGTCAGGATTAGAGTTATTGTTAAGGTTAGGGTAGAGTTAAGGTTAGGGTTAATTTAGGGTTAGAGAAAGGGTTAGGTTTAGGTCTGGGTTAGGTGTAGGATGCGGGGTAGGGTTAGGGTTAGGGGTTCATGGGAGGGTTAGTGTTAAGTTTACATTAAGCTGATGTTTTAGGGTGTTACTGTTAGGGCTAGGGTTAGCATTAGGTTTAGGGTCAGGGCTAGAGTTAGGGGATAGTTAAGGGTTAGCTTTACTTTCAGGGTTAGGGTTAGCCTTAGGTTTAGGGTGAAGTTTAGGTTAAGGATGAGGGTTAGGGTTAGGGTTAGGCATTTGGGTTAAGGTTAGGGTTAGGTTTAGGATTAGGCTTAGGGTTAGGGTTAGGTGTTTGGGTTAATGTTAGGGTCAGGTTTAGGGTTCGGCTTAGGGTTAGGGCTACAGCTGGGGTAAAGTTTAATTGAAGGGTGAGGGTTGAGCTTAGGGTTAGCGTTAGGGGTTAGGGTTAGAGCTTAGGTTAGGATGAAGTGTAGGGTTAAGGTTAGGTTTAGATTTAGGGTTAGGGTTAGTGTTAGGGTTAAGTCATGTTTAGGTTTAGGGCTAGGTGAAGGTTATAGATAGGGTTAGGTTAAGGGTTGAGGTTAGGTTTAGATGGTAAGATGAGGGTTAGTGCTAGGTTTCCATTTAAGCTGAGTGTGTAGGGTAAGTTTTAGGGTTAGGATTAGGGTTAGAGTTAGAGTTAGGGTCAGGGTTAGTTTTGAGTTTAGAGTTAGGGTTACGTTTATGGTACGGTCAGGGTTAGGGGAGATTTAGTGTTACGTTTAGTTTTAGGGCTAGGGTTACAGAGAAGTTTATGTGAAGCGAGAGGGTTGGGGTTAGGGGTTTGGGTTCAGGTCAGAGTCAGGGTTAGGGTTAGGTTTAGGGTTAGGGTTACGTGTAGTGTTAGTGTTAGTTTTGCTTAGGGTTCGGGTTTGAATGAAGTGAGGGTACGCTTAGCGTTATGCTTTAGGGTGAAATTCTGGTTAAGGGTGAGGGTTCGGCTTAGGGTTAGGGTTAGAGTTAGGGTCAGTGGTTAGGGTTAGGTTTAGGGTTAAAGTTAGTTTTAGGCTAAGGATTAGGATTAGAGTTAGGGTTAAGGGTTACTGTTTCAGTTAGGTTTAGGTTAAGGTTATAATTAGGGTTAAGTTTAGGGTTAGGGTAAGAGTTAGAGTTACATTTACAGTTAAGGTGAGGGTTCTGGGTAAGTGTTACCGTTAAGGTTAGGGTTAGGGCTAGGGTTAGGGTTAGAGTTAAGGTTAAGGGTTAGGGTTAGGTTTAAGTTTATGGTAGGCTTAAAGATAGGGTTAAGGTTAGGTTAGGGTTAGGGTCAGGGTTAGAATTAGAATTAGGTTTAGGGCGAGGATTAGGGTCAGAGTTATTGTAAGGGTTAGGTTTCGGGTTACAGGTGGGCCAAGGTTAAGGTGAGGGTTAGGTTTATGGGGAGGGTTAGGGTTAAAGTCAGGGTGAGTTTTAGGTTAGGGATAGGGTGAAGTTTAAGATAGGGTGAGGGTTAGGGTTATGGCTAAGGTTTGGGCTTGTTTTCAGGTTAGTGTTAAGGTTATGTTCAGGGTTAGGGTTACGTTCAGGGATTGTGTTCAGTTTTAGGGTTAGGGTTAGATTTAAGGTTAGGGTTAAGTTTAGTGTTACGTTTAGGGTTAGGGTCATGGTTGTGTTAGGCTTTGTGGTTGGGGTGAGGGTTAGTTTTAGGGTTAGGGTTGGTTAGGGTTAGGATTATCGTTATGATAAGGCGTTAGGGGTTAGAGGTGTAGTTTAGGGTTAGGGTTTGGGTGAGGGTTCCGGTTAGGCCTTGCGGTTCTGGTCATGGTTAGGTTTGGTTTAGGCTTAGGGTTAGGTGCATGATTCGGTTTCGGGTTAGTGTTAGAGTTAGGGTGAGAGTTAGTGTTAAGGTTTTTGCTAGGCTTTGGTGTTAGGGTTAGGGTTTGTGTTAGGGTTAGGTTTATCATTAGGGCTCAGGGGTTTCAGGTTAATGTTAGGGTTAGGGTTAGGGATAGCATTAGGGTTAGGGTTGTGGGATACGGTTAGGATTTAGGGTGCGGGTTACGGTTAGTTTTCCAGTTAAGGTGAGGGTTTAGGGTAATTGTTACGATTAGGGTTATAGTCAGAGTTAGGGTTTGGTTTAGGATTAGGGTTAGGTGTAGGGTAAGAATTAGGTTTAGGTCCATGTTGAGGGTTAGACTTAGTGTTCTATTTAGGGTCAGGGTTAGGGGTAGGGTTAGGTCTAGGGTTAGGATTAGGATTATTTTAGGGTTAGGTTCAGGGCTATTGTAAGTGTTCGGTTTAGGGTTACAGATGGACTAGCGTTATTCTTAGAGTTAGGTTTAAGGTTAGGGTTTGGGTTAGGTCTAGGTTTAGGGTTAAGGTTATGGTTAGTGTTTGGATGAAGTTCAGGATAGGGTGAGGGTTATTTTTATGGTGAGGGCTAGGGTTTGGGTTTGTGTGCAGGTTAGTGTTAAGGATAGGTTTAGGGTTTGGTGAGGGTTAGGCGTTATGTCTAGGGTCAGCGTTAGGTTAGGTTTAGGGTTAGTGTGAAGTTTAGGTTAAGGGTGAGGGTTATGGTAAGGGTTAGGATTATAGACGGTGTTAGACGTTAGGTTTAGGGTGTTAGGGTTAGGTTTATGGTTAGGGTAGATTTAAGTTTAGGTTTAATATTAGGGTTAGGGTTAGATTTGGGTTACTGTTCGTATTAGGGTTAGGGTTAGGGATAAGTTTGGGGATAGCGTCAGGTTTAGGGTTGGGGATACGGTTAAGGATTAGGGTGAGGGTTCGGGTTAGGTTTTACAGTTAAGGCGAGGGTTTAGGGTAATTGTTATGGTTAGGGTTAGAGTTAGAGTTAGGCTTAGGGTTAGGGTGAAGTTTCAGTTAATAGTCAGGGTTAGGCTTAAGGTTAGAGTAGGGTTAAGGTTAGTGTTCGGGTTAGGTATAGCGTTAGGGTTTGGGTAGGGGTAAGGTTAGGGTTAAGGCTAGGTTTACGGTAAAGGGTAGGGCTAGCTTAGGGTTAGATTTAGAGTTAGAGTTAGTGCTAGGGTTTAGGATGATGGTTATGGTCAGGTTTAGAGTTATTGTTAAGGTTAGGGTAGAGTTAAGGTTAGGGTTAATTTAGGGTTAGAGAAAGGGTTAGGTTTAGGTCTGGGTTAGGTGTAGGATGCGGGGTAGGGTTAGGGTTAGGGGTTCATGGGAGGGTTAGTGTTAAGTTTCCATTAAGCTGATGTTTTAGGGTGTTACTGTTAGGGCTAGGGTTAGCATTAGGTTTAGGGTCAGGGCTAGAGTTAGGGGATAGTTAAGGGTTAGCTTTACTTTCAGGGTTAGGGTTAGCCTTAGGTTTAGGGTGAAGTTTAGGTTAAGGATGAGGGTTAGGGTTAGGGTTAGGCATTTGGGTTAAGGTTAGGGTTAGGTTTAGGATTAGGCTTAGGGTTAGGGTTAGGTGTTTGGGTTAATGTTAGGGTCAGGTTTAGGGTTCGGCTTAGGGTTAGGGCTACAGCTGGGGTAAAGTTTAATTGAAGGGTGAGGGTTGAGCTTAGGGTTAGCGTTAGGGGTTAGGGTTAGAGCTTAGGTTAGGATGAAGTGTAGGGTTAAGGTTAGGTTTAGATTTAGGGTTAGGGTTAGTGTTAGGGTTAAGTCATGTTTAGGTTTAGGGCTAGGTGAAGGTTATAGATAGGGTTAGGTTAAGGGTTGAGGTTAGGTTTAGATGGTAAGATGAGGGTTAGTGCTAGGTTTCCATTTAAGCTGAGTGTGTAGGGTAAGTTTTAGGGTTAGGATTAGGGTTAGAGTTAGAGTTAGGGTCAGGGTTAGTTTTGAGTTTAGAGTTAGGGTTACGTTTATGGTACGGTCAGGGTTAGGGGAGATTTAGTGTTACGTTTAGTTTTAGGGCTAGGGTTACAGAGAAGTTTATGTGAAGCGAGAGGGTTGGGGTTAGGGGTTTGGGTTCAGGTCAGAGTCAGGGTTAGGGTTAGGTTTAGGGTTAGGGTTACGTGTAGTGTTAGTGTTAGTTTTGCTTAGGGTTCGGGTTTGAATGAAGTGAGGGTACGCTTAGCGTTATGCTTTAGGGTGAAATTCTGGTTAAGGGTGAGGGTTCGGCTTAGGGTTAGGGTTAGAGTTAGGGTCAGTGGTTAGGGTTAGGTTTAGGGTTAAAGTTAGTTTTAGGCTAAGGATTAGGATTAGAGTTAGGGTTAAGGTTTACTGTTTCAGTTAGGTTTAGGTTAAGGTTATAATTAGGGTTAAGTTTAGGGTTAGGGTAAGAGTTAGAGTTACATTTACAGTTAAGGTGAGGGTTCTGGGTAAGTGTTACCGTTAAGGTTAGGGTTAGGGCTAGGGTTAGGGTTAGAGTTAAGGTTAAGGGTTAGGGTTAGGTTTAAGTTTATGGTAGGCTTAAAGATAGGGTTAAGGTTAGGTTAGGGTTAGGGTCAGGGTTAGAATTAGAATTAGGTTTAGGGCGAGGATTAGGGTCAGAGTTATTGTAAGGGTTAGGTTTCGGGTTACAGGTGGGCCAAGGTTAAGGTGAGGGTTAGGTTTATGGGGAGGGTTAGGGTTAAAGTCAGGGTGAGTTTTAGAATACTATCTCTCTATGTTTAAGATAGGGTGAGGGTTAGGGTTATGGCTAAGGTTTGGGCTTGTTTTCAGGTTAGTGTTAAGGTTATGTTCAGGGTTAGGGTTACGTTCAGGGATTGTGTTCAGTTTTAGGGTTAGGGTTAGATTTAAGGTTAGGGTTAAGTTTAGTGTTACGTTTAGGGTTAGGGTCATGGTTGTGTTAGGCTTTGTGGTTGGGGTGAGGGTTAGTTTTAGGGTTAGGGTTGGTTAGGGTTAGGATTATCGTTATGATAAGGCGTTAGGGGTTAGAGGTGTAGTTTAGGGTTAGGGTTTGGGTGAGGGTTCCGGTTAGGCCTTGCGGTTCTGGTCATGGTTAGGTTTGGTTTAGGCTTAGGGTTAGGTGCATGATTCGGTTTCGGGTTAGTGTTAGAGTTAGGGTGAGAGTTAGTGTTAAGGTTTTTGCTAGGCTTTGGTGTTAGGGTTAGGGTTTGTGTTAGGGTTAGGTTTATCATTAGGGCTCAGGGGTTTCAGGTTAATGTTAGGGTTAGGGTTAGGGATAGCATTAGGGTTAGGGTTGTGGGATACGGTTAGGATTTAGGGTGCGGGTTACGGTTAGTTTTCCAGTTAAGGTGAGGGTTTAGGGTAATTGTTACGATTAGGGTTATAGTCAGAGTTAGGGTTTGGTTTAGGATTAGGGTTAGGTGTAGGGTAAGAATTAGGTTTAGGTCCATGTTGAGGGTTAGACTTAGTGTTTTATTTAGGGTAAAGGTTAGGGGTAGGGTTAGGATTAGGTCTAGGGTTAGGATTAGGATTATTTTAGGGTTAGGTTCAGGGCTATTGTAAGTGTTCGGTTTAGGGTTACAGATGGACTAGCGTTATTCTTAGAGTTAGGTTTAAGGTTAGGGTTTGGGTTAGGTCTAGGTTTAGGGTTAAGGTTATGGTTAGTGTTTGGATGAAGTTCAGGATAGGGTGAGGGTTATTTTTATGGTGAGGGCTAGGGTTTGGGTTTGTGTGCAGGTTAGTGTTAAGGATAGGTTTAGGGTTCGGTGAGGGTTAGGCGTTATGTCTAGGGTCAGCGTTAGGTTAGGTTTAGGGTTAGTGTGAAGTTTAGGTTAAGGGTGAGGGTTATGGTAAGGGTTAGGATTATAGACGGTGTAAGACGTTAGGTTTAGGGTGTTAGGGTTAGGTTTATGGTTAGGGTAGATTTAAGTTTAGGTTTAATATTAGGGTTAGGGTTAGATTTGGGTTACTGTTCGTATTAGGGTTAGGGTTAGGGATAAGTTTGGGGATAGCGTTAGGTTTAGGGTTGGGGATACGGTTAAGGATTAGGGTGAGGGTTAGGGTTAGGTTTACACTTAAGGCGAGGGTTTAGGCTAATTGTTATGGTTAGGGTTAAAGTTAGAGTTAGGCTTAGGGTTAGGGTGAAGTTTCAGTTAATAGTCAGGGTTAGGCTTAAGGTTAGAGTAGGGTTAAGGTTAGTGTTCGGGTTAGGTATAGCGTTAGGGTTTGGGTAGGGGTAAGGTTAGGGTTAAGGCTAGGTTTACGGTAAAGGGTAGGGCTAGCTTAGGGTTAGATTTAGAGTTAGAGTTAGTGCTAGGGTTTAGGATGATGGTTATGGTCAGGTTTAGAGTTATTGTTAAGGTTAGGGTAGAGTTAAGGTTAGGGTTAATTTAGGGTTAGAGAAAGGGTTAGGTTTAGGTCTGGGTTAGGTGTAGGATGCGGGGTAGGGTTAGGGTTAGGGGTTCATGGGAGGGTTAGTGTTAAGTTTCCATTAAGCTGATGTTTTAGGGTGTTACTGTTAGGGCTAGGGTTAGCATTAGGTTTAGGGTCAGGGCTAGAGTTAGGGGATAGTTAAGGCTTAGCTTTAATTTCAGGGTTAGGGTTAGCCTTAGGTTTAGGGTGAAGTTTAGGTTAAGGATGAGGGTTAGGGTTAGGGTTAGGCATTTGGGTTAAGGTTAGGGTTAGGTTTAGGATTAGGCTTAGGGTTAGGGTTAGGTGTTTGGGTTAATGTTAGGGTCAGGTTTAGGGTTCGGCTTAGGGTTAGGGCTACAGCTGGGGTAAAGTTTAATTGAAGGGTGAGGGTTGAGCTTAGGGTTAGCGTTAGGGGTTAGGGTTAGAGCTTAGGTTAGGATGAAGTGTAGGGTTAAGGTTAGGTTTAGATTTAGGGTTAGGGTTAGTGTTAGGGTTAAGTCATGTTTAGGTTTAGGGCTAGGTGAAGGTTATAGATAGGGTTAGGTTAAGGGTTGAGGTTAGGTTTAGATGGTAAGATGAGGGTTAGTGCTAGGTTTCCATTTAAGCTGAGTGTGTAGGGTAAGTTTTAGGGTTAGGATTAGGGTTAGAGTTAGAGTTAGGGTCAGGGTTAGTTTTGAGTTTAGAGTTAGGGTTACGTTTATGGTACGGTCAGGGTTAGGGGAGATTTAGTGTTACGTTTAGTTTTAGGGCTAGGGTTACAGAGAAGTTTATGTGAAGCGAGAGGGTTGGGGTTAGGGGTTTGGGTTCAGGTGAGAATCAGGGTTAGGGTTAGGTTTAGGGTTAGGGTTACGTGTAGTGTTAGTGTTAGTTTTGCTTAGGGTTCGGGTTTGAATGAAGTGAGGGTACGCTTAGCGTTATGCTTTAGGGTGAAATTCTGGTTAAGGGTGAGGGTTCGGCTTAGGGTTAGGGTTAGAGTTAGGGTCAGTGGTTAGGGTTAGGTTTAGGGTTAAAGTTAGTTTTAGGCTAAGGATTAGGATTAGAGTTAGGGTTAAGGGTTACTGTTTCAGTTAGGTTTAGGTTAAGGTTATAATTAGGGTTAAGTTTAGGGTTAGGGTAAGAGTTAGAGTTACATTTACAGTTAAGGTGAGGGTTCTGGGTAAGTGTTACCGTTAAGGTTAGGGTTAGGGCTAGGGTTAGGGTTAGAGTTAAGGTTAAGGGTTAGGGTTAGGTTTAAGTTTATGGTAGGCTTAAAGATAGGGTTAAGGTTAGGTTAGGGTTAGGGTCAGGGTTAGAATTAGAATTAGGTTTAGGGCGAGGATTAGGGTCAGAGTTATTGTAAGGGTTAGGTTTCGGGTTACAGGTGGGCCAAGGTTAAGGTGAGGGTTAGGTTTATGGGGAGGGTTAGGGTTAAAGTCAGGGTGAGTTTTAGGTTAGGGATAGGGTGAAGTTTAAGATAGGGTGAGGGTTAGGGTTATGGCTAAGGTTTGGGCTTGTTTTCAGGTTAGTGTTAAGGTTATGTTCAGGGTTAGGGTTACGTTCAGGGATTGTGTTCAGTTTTAGGGTTAGGGTTAGATTTAAGGTTAGGGTTAAGTTTAGTGTTACGTTTAGGGTTAGGGTCATGGTTGTGTTAGGCTTTGTGGTTGGGGTGAGGGTTAGTTTTAGGGTTAGGGTTGGTTAGGGTTAGGATTACCGTTATGATAAGGCGTTAGGGGTTAGAGGTGTAGTTTAGGGTTAGGGTTTGGGTGAGGGTTCCGGTTAGGCCTTGCGGTTCTGGTCATGGTTAGGTTTGGTTTAGGCTTAGGGTTAGGTGCATGATTCGGTTTCGGGTTAGTGTTAGAGTTAGGGTGAGAGTTAGTGTTAAGGTTTTTGCTAGGCTTTGGTGTTAGGGTTAGGGTTTGTGTTAGGGTTAGGTTTATCATTAGGGCTCAGGGGTTTCAGGTTAATGTTAGGGTTAGGGTTAGGGATAGCATTAGGGTTAGGGTTGTGGGATACGGTTAGGATTTAGGGTGCGGGTTACGGTTAGTTTTACAGTTAAGGTGAGGGTTTAGGGTAATTGTTACGATTAGGGTTATAGTCAGAGTTAGGGTTTGGTTTAGGATTAGGGTTAGGTGTAGGGTAAGAATTAGGTTTAGGTCCATGTTGAGGGTTAGACTTAGTGTTTTATTTAGGGTAAAGGTTAGGGGTAGGGTTAGGATTAGGTCTAGGGTTAGGATTAGGATTATTTTAGGGTTAGGTTCAGGGCTATTGTAAGTGTTCGGTTTAGGGTTACAGATGGACTAGCGTTATTCTTAGAGTTAGGTTTAAGGTTAGGGTTTGGGTTAGGTCTAGGTTTAGGGTTAAGGTTATGGTTAGTGTTTGGATGAAGTTCAGGATAGGGTGAGGGTTATTTTTATGGTGAGGGCTAGGGTTTGGGTTTGTGTTCAGGTTAGTGTTAAGGATAGGTTTAGGGTTCGGTGAGGGTTAGGCGTTATGTCTAGGGTCAGCGTTAGGTTAGGTTTAGGGTTAGTGTGAAGTTTAGGTTAAGGGTGAGGGTTATGGTAAGGGTTAGGATTATAGACGGTGTTAGACGTTAGGTTTAGGGTGTTAGGGTTAGGTTTATGGTTAGGGTAGATTTAAGTTTAGGTTTAATATTAGGGTTAGGGTTAGATTTGGGTTACTGTTCGTATTAGGGTTAGGGTTAGGGATAAGTTTGGGGATAGCGTTAGGTTTAGGGTTGGGGATACGGTTAAGGATTAGGGTGAGGGTTAGGGTTAGGTTTACACTTAAGGCGAGGGTTTAGGCTAATTGTTATGGTTAGGGTTAGAGTTAGAGTTAGGCTTAGGGTTAGGGTGAAGTTTCAGATAATAGTCAGGGTTAGGCTTAAGGTTAGAGTAGGGTTAAGGTTAGTGTTCGGGTTAGGTATAGCGTTAGGGTTTGGGTAGGGGTAAGGTTAGGGTTAAGGCTAGGTTTACGGTAAAGGGTAGGGCTAGCTTAGGGTTAGATTTAGAGTTAGAGTTAGTGCTAGGGTTTAGGATGATGGTTATGGTCAGGTTTAGAGTTATTGTTAAGGTTAGGGTAGAGTTAAGGTTAGGGTTAATTTAGGGTTAGAGAAAGGGTTAGGTTTAGGTCTGGGTTAGGTGTAGGATGCGGGGTAGGGTTAGGGTTAGGGGTTCATGGGAGGGTTAGTGTTAAGTTTCCATTAAGCTGATGTTTTAGGGTGTTACTGTTAGGGCTAGGGTTAGCATTAGGTTTAGGGTCAGGGCTAGAGTTAGGGGATAGTTAAGGCTTAGCTTTAATTTCAGGGTTAGGGTTAGCCTTAGGTTTAGGGTGAAGTTTAGGTTAAGGATGAGGGTTAGGGTTAGGGTTAGGCATTTGGGTTAAGGTTAGGGTTAGGTTTAGGATTAGGCTTAGGGTTAGGGTTAGGTGTTTGGGTTAATGTTAGGGTCAGGTTTAGGGTTCGGCTTAGGGTTAGGGCTACAGCTGGGGTAAAGTTTAATTGAAGGGTGAGGGTTGAGCTTAGGGTTAGCGTTAGGGGTTAGGGTTAGAGCTTAGGTTAGGATGAAGTGTAGGGTTAAGGTTAGGTTTAGATTTAGGGTTAGGGTTAGTGTTAGGGTTAAGTCATGTTTAGGTTTAGGGCTAGGTGAAGGTTATAGATAGGGTTAGGTTAAGGGTTGAGGTTAGGTTTAGATGGTAAGATGAGGGTTAGTGCTAGGTTTCCATTTAAGCTGAGTGTGTAGGGTAAGTTTTAGGGTTAGGATTAGGGTTAGAGTTAGAGTTAGGGTCAGGGTTAGTTTTGAGTTTAGAGTTAGGGTTACGTTTATGGTACGGTCAGGGTTAGGGGAGATTTAGTGTTACGTTTAGTTTTAGGGCTAGGGTTACAGAGAAGTTTATGTGAAGCGAGAGGGTTGGGGTTAGGGGTTTGGGTTCAGGTGAGAATCAGGGTTAGGGTTAGGTTTAGGGTTAGGGTTACGTGTAGTGTTAGTGTTAGTTTTGCTTAGGGTTCGGGTTTGAATGAAGTGAGGGTACGCTTAGCGTTATGCTTTAGGGTGAAATTCTGGTTAAGGGTGAGGGTTCGGCTTAGGGTTAGGGTTAGAGTTAGGGTCAGTGGTTAGGGTTAGGTTTAGGGTTAAAGTTAGTTTTAGGCTAAGGATTAGGATTAGAGTTAGGGTTAAGGGTTACTGTTTCAGTTAGGTTTAGGTTAAGGTTATAATTAGGGTTAAGTTTAGGGTTAGGGTAAGAGTTAGAGTTACATTTACAGTTAAGGTGAGGGTTCTGGGTAAGTGTTACCGTTAAGGTTAGGGTTAGGGCTAGGGTTAGGGTTAGAGTTAAGGTTAAGGGTTAGGGTTAGGTTTAAGTTTATGGTAGGCTTAAAGATAGGGTTAAGGTTAGGTTAGGGTTAGGGTCAGGGTTAGAATTAGAATTAGGTTTAGGGCGAGGATTAGGGTCAGAGTTATTGTAAGGGTTAGGTTTCGGGTTACAGGTGGGCCAAGGTTAAGGTGAGGGTTAGGTTTATGGGGAGGGTTAGGGTTAAAGTCAGGGTGAGTTTTAGGTTAGGGATAGGGTGAAGTTTAAGATAGGGTGAGGGTTAGGGTTATGGCTAAGGTTTGGGCTTGTTTTCAGGTTAGTGTTAAGGTTATGTTCAGGGTTAGGGTTACGTTCAGGGATTGTGTTCAGTTTTAGGGTTAGGGTTAGATTTAAGGTTAGGGTTAAGTTTAGTGTTACGTTTAGGGTTAGGGTCATGGTTGTGTTAGGCTTTGTGGTTGGGGTGAGGGTTAGTTTTAGGGTTAGGGTTGGTTAGGGTTAGGATTACCGTTATGATAAGGCGTTAGGGGTTAGAGGTGTAGTTTAGGGTTAGGGTTTGGGTGAGGGTTCCGGTTAGGCCTTGCGGTTCTGGTCATGGTTAGGTTTGGTTTAGGCTTAGGGTTAGGTGCATGATTCGGTTTCGGGTTAGTGTTAGAGTTAGGGTGAGAGTTAGTGTTAAGGTTTTTGCTAGGCTTTGGTGTTAGGGTTAGGGTTTGTGTTAGGGTTAGGTTTATCATTCGGGCTCAGGGGTTTCAGGTTAATGTTAGGGTTAGGGTTAGGGATAGCATTAGGGTTAGGGTTGTGGGATACGGTTAGGATTTAGGGTGCGGGTTACGGTTAGTTTTCCAGTTAAGGTGAGGGTTTAGGGTAATTGTTACGATTAGGGTTATAGTCAGAGTTAGGGTTTGGTTTAGGATTAGGGTTAGGTGTAGGGTAAGAATTAGGTTTAGGTCCATGTTGAGGGTTAGACTTAGTGTTTTATTTAGGGTAAAGGTTAGGGGTAGGGTTAGGATTAGGTCTAGGGTTAGGATTAGGATTATTTTAGGGTTAGGTTCAGGGCTATTGTAAGTGTTCGGTTTAGGGTTACAGATGGACTAGCGTTATTCTTAGAGTTAGGTTTAAGGTTAGGGTTTGGGTTAGGTCTAGGTTTAGGGTTAAGGTTATGGTTAGTGTTTGGATGAAGTTCAGGATAAGGTGAGGGTTATTTTTATGGTGAGGGCTAGGGTTTGGGTTTGTGTTCAGGTTAGTGTTAAGGATAGGTTTAGGGTTCGGTGAGGGTTAGGCGTTATGTCTAGGGTCAGCGTTAGGTTAGGTTTAGGGTTAGTGTGAAGTTTAGGTTAAGGGTGAGGGTTATGGTAAGGGTTAGGATTATAGACGGTGTTAGACGTTAGGTTTAGGGTGTTAGGGTTAGGTTTATGGTTAGGGTAGATTTAAGTTTAGGTTTAATATTAGGGTTAGGGTTAGATTTGGGTTACTGTTCGTATTAGGGTTAGGGTTAGGGATAAGTTTGGGGATAGCGTTAGGTTTAGGGTTGGGGATACGGTTAAGGATTAGGGTGAGGGTTAGGGTTAGGTTTACAGTTAAGGCGAGGGTTTAGGCTAATTGTTATGGTTAGGGTTAGAGTTAGAGTTAGGCTTAGGGTTAGGGTGAAGTTTCAGTTACTAGTCAGGGTTAGGCTTAAGGTTAGAGTAGGGTTAAGGTTAGTGTTCGGGTTAGGTATAGCGTTAGGGTTTGGGTAGGGGTAAGGTTAGGGTTAAGGCTAGGTTTACGGTAAAGGGTAGGGCTAGCTTAGGGTTAGATTTAGAGTTAGAGTTAGTGCTAGGGTTTAGGATGATGGTTATGGTCAGGTTTAGAGTTATTGTTAAGGTTAGGGTAGAGTTAAGGTTAGGGTTAATTTAGGGTTAGAGAAAGGGTTAGGTTTAGGTCTGGGTTAGGTGTAGGATGCGGGGTAGGGTTAGGGTTAGGGGTTCATGGGAGGGTTAGTGTTAAGTTTCCATTAAGCTGATGTTTTAGGGTGTTACTGTTAGGGCTAGGGTTAGCATTAGGTTTAGGGTCAGGGCTAGAGTTAGGGGATAGTTAAGGCTTAGCTTTACTTTCAGGGTTAGGGTTAGCCTTAGGTTTAGGGTGAAGTTTAGGTTAAGGATGAGGGTTAGGGTTAGGGTTAGGCATTTGGGTTAAGGTTAGGGTTAGGTTTAGGATTAGGCTTAGGGTTAGGGTTAGGTGTTTGGGTTAATGTTAGGGTCAGGTTTAGGGTTCGGCTTAGGGTTAGGGCTACAGCTGGGGTAAAGTTTAATTGAAGGGTGAGGGTTGAGCTTAGGGTTAGCGTTAGGGGTTAGGGTTAGAGCTTAGGTTAGGATGAAGTGTAGGGTTAAGGTTAGGTTTAGATTTAGGGTTAGGGTTAGTGTTAGGGTTAAGTCATGTTTAGGTTTAGGGCTAGGTGAAGGTTATAGATAGGGTTAGGTTAAGGGTTGAGGTTAGGTTTAGATGGTAAGATGAGGGTTAGTGCTAGGTTTCCATTTAAGCTGAGTGTGTAGGGTAAGTTTTAGGGTTAGGATTAGGGTTAGAGTTAGAGTTAGGGTAAGGGTTAGTTTTGAGTTTAGAGTTAGGGTTACGTTTATGGTACGGTCAGGGTTAGGGGAGATTTAGTGTTACGTTTAGTTTTAGGGCTAGGGTTACAGAGAAGTTTATGTGAAGCGAGAGGGTTGGGGTTAGGGGTTTGGGTTCAGGTCAGAGTCAGGGTTAGGGTTAGGTTTAGGGTTAGGGTTACGTGTAGTGTTAGTGTTAGTTTTGCTTAGGGTTCGGGTTTGAATGAAGTGAGGGTACGCTTAGCGTTATGCTTTAGGGTGAAATTCTGGTTAAGGGTGAGGGTTCGGCTTAGGGTTAGGGTTAGAGTTAGGGTCAGTGGTTAGGGTTAGGTTTAGGGTTAAGGTTAGTTTTAGGCTAAGGATTAGGATTAGAGTTAGGGTTAAGGGTTACTGTTTCAGTTAGGTTTAGGTTAAGGTTATAATTAGGGTTAAGTTTAGGGTTAGGGTAAGAGTTAGAGTTACATTTACAGTTAAGGTGAGGGTTCTGGGTAAGTGTTACCGTTAAGGTTAGGGTTAGGGCTAGGGTTAGGGTTAGAGTTAAGGTTAAGGGTTAGGGTTAGGTTTAAGTTTATGGTAGGCTTAAAGATAGGGTTAAGGTTAGGTTAGGGTTAGGGTCAGGGTTAGAATTAGAATTAGGTTTAGGGCGAGGATTAGGGTCAGAGTTATTGTAAGGGTTAGGTTTCGGGTTACAGGTGGGCCAAGGTTAAGGTGAGGGTTAGGTTTATGGGGAGGGTTAGGGTTAAAGTCAGGGTGAGTTTTAGGTTAGGGATAGGGTGAAGTTTAAGATAGGGTGAGGGTTAGGGTTATGGCTAAGGTTTGGGCTTGTTTTCAGGTTAGTGTTAAGGTTATGTTCAGGGTTAGGGTTACGTTCAGGGATTGTGTTCAGTTTTAGGGTTAGGGTTAGATTTAAGGTTAGGGTTAAGTTTAGTGTTACGTTTAGGGTTAGGGTCATGGTTGTGTTAGGCTTTGTGGTTGGGGTGAGGGTTAGTTTTAGGGTTAGGGTTGGTTAGGGTTAGGATTATCGTTATGATAAGGCGTTAGGGGTTAGAGGTGTAGTTTAGGGTTAGGGTTTGGGTGAGGGTTCCGGTTAGGCCTTGCGGTTCTGGTCATGGTTAGGTTTGGTTTAGGCTTAGGGTTAGGTGCATGATTCGGTTTCGGGTTAGTGTTAGAGTTAGGGTGAGAGTTAGTGTTAAGGTTTTTGCTAGGCTTTGGTGTTAGGGTTAGGGTTTGTGTTAGGGTTAGGTTTATCATTAGGGCTCAGGGGTTTCAGGTTAATGTTAGGGATAGGGTTAGGGATAGCATTAGGGTTAGGGTTGTGGGATACGGTTAGGATTTAGGGTGCGGGTTACGGTTAGTTTTACAGTTAAGGTGAGGGTTTAGGGTAATTGTTACGATTAGGGTTATAGTCAGAGTTAGGGTTTGGTTTAGGATTAGGGTTAGGTGTAGGGTAAGAATTAGGTTTAGGTCCATGTTGAGGGTTAGACTTAGTGTTTTATTTAGGGTAAAGGTTGGGGTAGGGATAGGATTAGGTCTAGGGTTAGGATTAGGATTATTTTAGGGTTAGGTTCAGGGCTATTGTAAGTGTTCGGTTTAGGGTTACAGATGGACTAGCGTTATTCTTAGAGTTAGGTTTAAGGTTAGGGTTTGGGTTAGGTCTAGGTTTAGGGTTAAGGTTATGGTTAGTGTTTGGATGAAGTTCAGGATAAGGTGAGGGTTATTTTTATGGTGAGGGCTAGGGTTTGGGTTTGTGTTCAGGTTAGTGTTAAGGATAGGTTTAGGGTTCGGTGAGGGTTAGGCGTTATGTCTAGGGTCAGCGTTAGGTTAGGTTTAGGGTTAGTGTGAAGTTTAGGTTAAGGGTGAGGGTTATGGTAAGGGTTAGGATTATAGACGGTGTAAGACGTTAGGTTTAGGGTGTTAGGGTTAGGTTTATGGTTAGGGTAGATTTAAGTTTAGGTTTAATATTAGGGTTAGGGTTAGATTTGGGTTACTGTTCGTATTAGGGTTAGGGTTAGGGATAAGTTTGGGGATAGCGTTAGGTTTAGGGTTGGGGATACGGTTAAGGATTAGGGTGAGGGTTAGGGTTAGGTTTACATTAAGGCGAGGGTTTAGGCTAATTGTTATGGTTAGGGTTAGAGTTAGAGTTAGGCTTAGGGTTAGGGTGAAGTTTCAGTTAATAGTCAGGGTTAGGCTTAAGGTTAGAGTAGGGTTAAGGTTAGTGTTCGGGTTAGGTATAGCGTTAGGGTTTGGGTAGGGGTAAGTTTAGGGTTAAGGCTAGGTTTATGGTAAAGGGTAGGGCTAGCTTAGGGTTAGATTTAGAGTTAGAGTTAGTGCTAGGGTTTAGGATGATGGTTATGGTCAGGATTAGAGTTATTGTTAAGGTTAGGGTAGAGTTAAGGTTAGGGTTAATTTAGGGTTAGAGAAAGGGTTAGGTTTAGGTCTGGGTTAGGTGTAGGATGCGGGGTAGGGTTAGGGTTAGGGGTTCATGGGAGGGTTAGTGTTAAGTTTACATTAAGCTGATGTTTTAGGGTGTTACTGTTAGGGCTAGGGTTAGCATTAGGTTTAGGGTCAGGGCTAGAGTTAGGGGATAGTTAAGGGTTAGCTTTACTTTCAGGGTTAGGGTTAGCCTTAGGTTTAGGGTGAAGTTTAGGTTAAGGATGAGGGTTAGGGTTAGGGTTAGGCATTTGGGTTAAGGTTAGGGTTAGGTTTAGGATTAGGCTTAGGGTTAGGGTTAGGTGTTTGGGTTAATGTTAGGGTCAGGTTTAGGGTTCGGCTTAGGGTTAGGGCTACAGCTGGGGTAAAGTTTAATTGAAGGGTGAGGGTTGAGCTTAGGGTTAGCGTTAGGGGTTAGGGTTAGAGCTTAGGTTAGGATGAAGTGTAGGGTTAAGGTTAGGTTTAGATTTAGGGTTAGGGTTAGTGTTAGGGTTAAGTCATGTTTAGGTTTAGGGCTAGGTGAAGGTTATAGATAGGGTTAGGTTAAGGGTTGAGGTTAGGTTTAGATGGTAAGATGAGGGTTAGTGCTAGGTTTCCATTTAAGCTGAGTGTGTAGGGTAAGTTTTAGGGTTAGGATTAGGGTTAGAGTTAGAGTTAGGGTCAGGGTTAGTTTTGAGTTTAGAGTTAGGGTTACGTTTATGGTACGGTCAGGGTTAGGGGAGATTTAGTGTTACGTTTAGTTTTAGGGCTAGGGTTACAGAGAAGTTTATGTGAAGCGAGAGGGTTGGGGTTAGGGGTTTGGGTTCAGGTCAGAGTCAGGGTTAGGGTTAGGTTTAGGGTTATGGTTACGTGTAGTGTTAGTGTTAGTTTTGCTTAGGGTTCGGGTTTGAATGAAGTGAGGGTACGCTTAGCGTTATGCTTTAGGGTGAAATTCTGGTTAAGGGTGAGGGTTCGGCTTAGGGTTAGGGTTAGAGTTAGGGTCAGTGGTTAGGGTTAGGTTTAGGGTTAAAGTTAGTTTTAGGCTAAGGATTAGGATTAGAGTTAGGGTTAAGGGTTACTGTTTCAGTTAGGTTTAGGTTAAGGTTATAATTAGGGTTAAGTTTAGGGTTAGGGTAAGAGTTAGAGTTACATTTACAGTTAAGGTGAGGGTTCTGGGTAAGTGTTACCGTTAAGGTTAGGGTTAGGGCTAGGGTTAGGGTTAGAGTTAAGGTTAAGGGTTAGGGTTAGGTTTAAGTTTATGGTAGGCTTAAAGATAGGGTTAAGGTTAGGTTAGGGTTAGGGTCAGGGTTAGAATTAGAATTAGGTTTAGGGCGAGGATTAGGGTCAGAGTTATTGTAAGGGTTAGGTTTCGGGTTACAGGTGGGCCAAGGTTAAGGTGAGGGTTAGGTTTATGGGGAGGGTTAGGGTTAAAGTCAGGGTGAGTTTTAGGTTAGGGATAGGGTGAAGTTTAAGATAGGGTGAGGGTTAGGGTTATGGCTAAGGTTTGGGCTTGTTTTCAGGTTAGTGTTAAGGTTATGTTCAGGGTTAGGGTTACGTTCAGGGGTTGTGTTCAGTTTTAGGGTTAGGGTTAGATTTAAGGTTAGGGTTAAGTTTAGTGTTACGTTTAGGGTTAGGGTCATGGTTGTGTTAGGCTTTGTGGTTGGGGTGAGGGTTAGTTTTAGGGTTAGGGTTGGTTAGGGTTAGGATTACCGTTATGATAAGGCGTTAGGGGTTAGAGGTGTAGTTTAGGGTTAGGGTTTGGGTGAGGGTTCCGGTTAGGCCTTGCGGTTCTGGTCATGGTTAGGTTTGGTTTAGGCTTAGGGTTAGGTGCATGATTCGGTTTCGGGTTAGTGTTAGAGTTAGGGTGAGAGTTAGTGTTAAGGTTTTTGCTAGGCTTTGGTGTTAGGGTTAGGGTTTGTGTTAGGGTTAGGTTTATCATTAGGGCTCAGGGGTTTCAGGTTAATGTTAGGGTTAGGGTTAGGGATAGCATTAGGGTTAGGGTTGTGGGATACGGTTAGGATTTAGGGTGCGGGTTACGGTTAGTTTTCCAGTTAAGGTGAGGGTTTAGGGTAATTGTTACGATTAGGGTTATAGTCAGAGTTAGGGTTTGGTTTAGGATTAGGGTTAGGTGTAGGGTAAGAATTAGGTTTAGGTCCATGTTGAGGGTTAGACTTAGTGTTTTATTTAGGGTAAAGGTTAGGGGTAGGGTTAGGATTAGGTCTAGGGTTAGGATTAGGATTATTTTAGGGTTAGGTTCAGGGCTATTGTAAGTGTTCGGTTTAGGGTTACAGATGGACTAGCGTTATTCTTAGAGTTAGGTTTAAGGTTAGGGTTTGGGTTAGGTCTAGGTTTAGGGTTAAGGTTATGGTTAGTGTTTGGATGAAGTTCAGGATAAGGTGAGGGTTATTTTTATGGTGAGGGCTAGGGTTTGGGTTTGTGTTCAGGTTAGTGTTAAGGATAGGTTTAGGGTTCGGTGAGGGTTAGGCGTTATGTCTAGGGTCAGCGTTAGGTTAGGTTTAGGGTTAGTGTGAAGTTTAGGTTAAGGGTGAGGGTTATGGTAAGGGTTAGGATTATAGACGGTGTTAGACGTTAGGTTTAGGGTGTTAGGGTTAGGTTTATGGTTAGGGTAGATTTAAGTTTAGGTTTAATATTAGGGTTAGGGTTAGATTTGGGTTACTGTTCGTATTAGGGTTAGGGTTAGGGATAAGTTTGGGGATAGCGTTAGGTTTAGGGTTGGGGATACGGTTAAGGATTAGGGTGAGGGTTAGGGTTAGGTTTACACTTAAGGCGAGGGTTTAGGCTAATTGTTATGGTTAGGGTTAGAGTTAGAGTTAGGCTTAGGGTTAGGGTGAAGTTTCAGTTAATAGTCAGGGTTAGGCTTAAGGTTAGAGTAGGGTTAAGGTTAGTGTTCGGGTTAGGTATAGCGTTAGGGTTTGGGTAGGGGTAAGGTTAGGGTTAAGGCTAGGTTTACGGTAAAGGGTAGGGCTAGCTTAGGGTTAGATTTAGAGTTAGAGTTAGTGCTAGGGTTTAGGATGATGGTTATGGTCAGGTTTAGAGTTATTGTTAAGGTTAGGGTAGAGTTAAGGTTAGGGTTAATTTAGGGTTAGAGAAAGGGTTAGGTTTAGGTCTGGGTTAGGTGTAGGATGCGGGGTAGGGTTAGGGTTAGGGGTTCATGGGAGGGTTAGTGTTAAGTTTCCATTAAGCTGATGTTTTAGGGTGTTACTGTTAGGGCTAGGGTTAGCATTAGGTTTAGGGTCAGGGCTAGAGTTAGGGGATAGTTAAGGGTTAGCTTTACTTTCAGGGTTAGGGTTAGCCTTAGGTTTAGGGTGAAGTTTAGGTTAAGGATGAGGGTTAGGGTTAGGGTTAGGCATTTGGGTTAAGGTTAGGGTTAGGTTTAGGATTAGGCTTAGGGTTAGGGTTAGGTGTTTGGGTTAATGTTAGGGTCAGGTTTAGGGTTCGGCTTAGGGTTAGGGCTACAGCTGGGGTAAAGTTTAATTGAAGGGTGAGGGTTGAGCTTAGGGTTAGCGTTAGGGGTTAGGGTTAGAGCTTAGGTTAGGATGAAGTGTAGGGTTAAGGTTAGGTTTAGATTTAGGGTTAGGGTTAGTGTTAGGGTTAAGTCATGTTTAGGTTTAGGGCTAGGTGAAGGTTATAGATAGGGTTAGGTTAAGGGTTGAGGTTAGGTTTAGATGGTAAGATGAGGGTTAGTGCTAGGTTTCCATTGAAGCTGAGTGTGTAGGGTAAGTTTTAGGGTTAGGATTAGGGTTAGAGTTAGGGTTAGGGTCAGGGTTAGCTTTGAGTTTAGAGTTAGGGTTACGTTTATGGTACGGTCAGGGTTAGGGGAGATTTAGTGTTACGTTTAGTTTTAGGGCTAGGGTTACAGAGAAGTTTATGTGAAGCGAGAGGGTTGGGGTTAGGGGTTTGGGTTCAGGTCAGAGTCAGGGTTAGGGTTAGGTTTAGGGTTAGGGTTACGTGTAGTGTTAGTGTTAGTTTTGCTTAGGGTTCGGGTTTGAATGAAGTGAGGGTACGCTTAGCGTTATGCTTTAGGGTGAAATTCTGGTTAAGGGTGAGGGTTCGGCTTAGGGTTAGGGTTAGAGTTAGGGTCAGTGGTTAGGGTTAGGTTTAGGGTTAAGGTTAGTTTTAGGCTAAGGATTAGGATTAGAGTTAGGGTTAAGGGTTACTGTTTCAGTTAGGTTTAGGTTAAGGTTATAATTAGGGTTAAGTTTAGGGTTAGGGTAAGAGTTAGAGTTACATTTACAGTTAAGGTGAGGGTTCTGGGTAAGTGTTACCGTTAAGGTTAGGGTTAGGGCTAGGGTTAGGGTTAGAGTTAAGGTTAAGGGTTAGGGTTAGGTTTAAGTTTATGGTAGGCTTAAAGATAGGGTTAAGGTTAGGTTAGGGTTAGGGTCAGGGTTAGAATTAGAATTAGGTTTAGGGCGAGGATTAGGGTCAGAGTTATTGTAAGGGTTAGGTTTCGGGTTACAGGTGGGCCAAGGTTAAGGTGAGGGTTAGGTTTATGGGGAGGGTTAGGGTTAAAGTCAGGGTGAGTTTTAGGTTAGGGATAGGGTGAAGTTTAAGATAGGGTGAGGGTTAGGGTTATGGCTAAGGTTTGGGCTTGTTTTCAGGTTAGTGTTAAGGTTATGTTCAGGGTTAGGGTTACGTTCAGGGATTGTGTTCAGTTTTAGGGTTAGGGTTAGATTTAAGGTTAGGGTTAAGTTTAGTGTTACGTTTAGGGTTAGGGTCATGGTTGTGTTAGGCTTTGTGGTTGGGGTGAGGGTTAGTTTTAGGGTTAGGGTTGGTTAGGGTTAGGATTATCGTTATGATAAGGCGTTAGGGGTTAGAGGTGTAGTTTAGGGTTAGGGTTTGGGTGAGGGTTCCGGTTAGGCCTTGCGGTTCTGGTCATGGTTAGGTTTGGTTTAGGCTTAGGGTTAGGTGCATGATTCGGTTTCGGGTTAGTGTTAGAGTTAGGGTGAGAGTTAGTGTTAAGGTTTTTGCTAGGCTTTGGTGTTAGGGTTAGGGTTTGTGTTAGGGTTAGGTTTATCATTAGGGCTCAGGGGTTTCAGGTTAATGTTAGGGTTAGGGTTAGGGATAGCATTAGGGTTAGGGTTGTGGGATACGGTTAGGATTTAGGGTGCGGGTTACGGTTAGTTTTCCAGTTAAGGTGAGGGTTTAGGGTAATTGTTACGATTAGGGTTATAGTCAGAGTTAGGGTTTGGTTTAGGATTAGGGTTAGGTGTAGGGTAAGAATTAGGTTTAGGTCCATGTTGAGGGTTAGACTTAGTGTTTTATTTAGGGTAAAGGTTAGAGGTAGGGATAGGATTAGGTCTAGGGTTAGGATTAGGATTATTTTAGGGTTAGGTTCAGGGCTATTGTAAGTGTTCGGTTTAGGGTTACAGATGGACTAGCGTTATTCTTAGAGTTAGGTTTAAGGTTAGGGTTTGGGTTAGGTCTAGGTTTAGGGTTAAGGTTATGGTTAGTGTTTGGATGAAGTTCAGGATAAGGTGAGGGTTATTTTTATGGTGAGGGCTAGGGTTTGGGTTTGTGTTCAGGTTAGTGTTAAGGATAGGTTTAGGGTTCGGTGAGGGTTAGGCGTTATGTCTAGGGTCAGCGTTAGGTTAGGTTTAGGGTTAGTGTGAAGTTTAGGTTAAGGGTGAGGGTTATGGTAAGGGTTAGGATTATAGACGGTGTAAGACGTTAGGTTTAGGGTGTTAGGGTTAGGTTTATGGTTAGGGTAGATTTAAGTTTAGGTTTAATATTAGGGTTAGGGTTAGATTTGGGTTACTGTTCGTATTAGGGTTAGGGTTAGGGATAAGTTTGGGGATAGCGTTAGGTTTAGGGTTGGGGATACGGTTAAGGATTAGGGTGAGGGTTAGGGTTAGGTTTACAGTTAAGGCGAGGGTTTAGGCTAATTGTTATGGTTAGGGTTAGAGTTAGAGTTAGGCTTAGGGTTAGGGTGAAGTTTCAGTTAATAGTCAGGGTTAGGCTTAAGGTTAGAGTAGGGTTAAGGTTAGTGTTCGGGTTAGGTATAGCGTTAGGGTTTGGGTAGGGGTAAGTTTAGGGTTAAGGCTAGGTTTATGGTAAAGGGTAGGGCTAGCTTAGGGTTAGATTTAGAGTTAGAGTTAGTGCTAGGGTTTAGGATGATGGTTATGGTCAGGTTTAGAGTTATTGTTAAGGTTAGGGTAGAGTTAAGGTTAGGGTTAATTTAGGGTTAGAGAAAGGGTTAGGTTTAGGTCTGGGTTAGGTGTAGGATGCGGGGTAGGGTTAGGGTTAGGGGTTCATGGGAGGGTTAGTGTTAAGTTTCCATTAAGCTGATGTTTTAGGGTGTTACTGTTAGGGCTAGGGTTAGCATTAGGTTTAGGGTCAGGGCTAGAGTTAGGGGATAGTTAAGGGTTAGCTTTACTTTCAGGGTTAGGGTTAGCCTTAGGTTTAGGGTGAAGTTTAGGTTAAGGATGAGGGTTAGGGTTAGGGTTAGGCATTTGGGTTAAGGTTAGGGTTAGGTTTAGGATTAGGCTTAGGGTTAGGGTTAGGTGTTTGGGTTAATGTTAGGGTCAGGTTTAGGGTTCGGCTTAGGGTTAGGGCTACAGCTGGGGTAAAGTTTAATTGAAGGGTGAGGGTTGAGCTTAGGGTTAGCGTTAGGGGTTAGGGTTAGAGCTTAGGTTAGGATGAAGTGTAGGGTTAAGGTTAGGTTTAGATTTAGGGTTAGGGTTAGTGTTAGGGTTAAGTCATGTTTAGGTTTAGGGCTAGGTGAAGGTTATAGATAGGGTTAGGTTAAGGGTTGAGGTTAGGTTTAGATGGTAAGATGAGGGTTAGTGCTAGGTTTCCATTGAAGCTGAGTGTGTAGGGTAAGTTTTAGGGTTAGGATTAGGGTTAGAGTTAGAGTTAGGGTCAGGGTTAGTTTTGAGTTTAGAGTTAGGGTTACGTTTATGGTACGGTCAGGGTTAGGGGAGATTTAGTGTTACGTTTCGTTTTAGGGCTAGGGTTACAGAGAAGTTTATGTGAAGCGAGAGGGTTGGGGTTAGGGGTTTGGGTTCAGGTCAGAGTCAGGGTTAGGGTTAGGTTTAGGGTTATGGTTACGTGTAGTGTTAGTGTTAGTTTTGCTTAGGGTTCGGGTTTGAATGAAGTGAGGGTACGCTTAGCGTTATGCTTTAGGGGGAAATTCTGGTTAAGGGTGAGGGTTCGGCTTAGGGTTAGGGTTAGAGTTAGGGTCAGTGGTTAGGGTTAGGTTTAGGGTTAAAGTTAGTTTTAGGCTAAGGATTAGGATTAGAGTTAGGGTTAAGGGTTACTGTTTCAGTTAGGTTTAGGTTAAGGTTATAATTAGGGTTAAGTTTAGGGTTAGGGTAAGAGTTAGAGTTACATTTACAGTTAAGGTGAGGGTTCTGGGTAAGTGTTACCGTTAAGGTTAGGGTTAGGGCTAGGGTTAGGGTTAGAGTTAAGGTTAAGGGTTAGGGTTAGGTTTAAGTTTATGGTAGGCTTAAAGATAGGGTTAAGGTTAGGTTAGGGTTAGGGTCAGGGTTAGAATTAGAATTAGGTTTAGGGCGAGGATTAGGGTCAGAGTTATTGTAAGGGTTAGGTTTCGGGTTACAGGTGGGCCAAGGTTAAGGTGAGGGTTAGGTTTCTGGGGAGGGTTAGGGTTAAAGTCAGGGTGAGTTTTAGGTTAGGGATAGGGTGAAGTTTAAGATAGGGTGAGGGTTAGGGTTATGGCTAAGGTTTGGGCTTGTTTTCAGGTTAGTGTTAAGGTTATGTTCAGGGTTAGGGTTACGTTCAGGGGTTGTGTTCAGTTTTAGGGTTAGGGTTAGATTTAAGGTTAGGGTTAAGTTTAGTGTTACGTTTAGGGTTAGGGTCATGGTTGTGTTAGGCTTTGTGGTTGGGGTGAGGGTTAGTTTTAGGGTTAGGGTTGGTTAGGGTTAGGATTACCGTTATGATAAGGCGTTAGGGGTTAGAGGTGTAGTTTAGGGTTAGGGTTTGGGTGAGGGTTCCGGTTAGGCCTTGCGGTTCTGGTCATGGTTAGGTTTGGTTTAGGCTTAGGGTTAGGTGCATGATTCGGTTTCGGGTTAGTGTTAGAGTTAGGGTGAGAGTTAGTGTTAAGGTTTTTGCTAGGCTTTGGTGTTAGGGTTAGGGTTTGTGTTAGGGTTAGGTTTATCATTAGGGCTCAGGGGTTTCAGGTTAATGTTAGGGTTAGGGTTAGGGATAGCATTAGGGTTAGGGTTGTGGGATACGGTTAGGATTTAGGGTGCGGGTTACGGTTAGTTTTCCAGTTAAGGTGAGGGTTTAGGGTAATTGTTACGATTAGGGTTATAGTCAGAGTTAGGGTTTGGTTTAGGATTAGGGTTAGGTGTAGGGTAAGAATTAGGTTTAGGTCCATGTTGAGGGTTAGACTTAGTGTTCTATTTAGGGTCAGGGTTAGGGGTAGGGTTAGGATTAGGTCTAGGGTTAGGATTAAGATTATTTTAGGGTTACGTTCAGGGCTATTGTAAGTGTTCGGTTTAGGGTTACAGATGGACTAGCGTTATTCTTAGAGTTAGGTTTAAGGTTAGGGTTTGGGTTAGGTCTAGGTTTAGGGTTAAGGTTATGGTTAGTGTTTGGATGAAGTTCAGGATAGGGTGAGGGTTATTTTTATGGTGAGGGCTAGGGTTTGGGTTTGTGTGCAGGTTAGTGTTAAGGATAGGTTTAGGGTTCGGTGAGGGTTAGGCGTTATGTCTAGGGTCAGCGTTAGGTTAGGTTTAGGGTTACTGTGAAGTTTAGGTGAAGGGTGAGGGTTATGGTAAGGGTTAGGATTATAGACGGTGTTAGACGTTAGGTTTAGGGTGTTAGGGTTAGGTTTATGGTTAGGGTAGATTTAAGTTTAGGTTTAATATTAGGGTTAGGGTTAGATTTGGGTTACTGTTCGTATTAGGGTTAGGGTTAGGGATAAGTTTGGGGATAGCGTCAGGTTTAGGGTTGGGGATACGGTTAAGGATTAGGGTGAGGGTTAGGGTTAGGTTTACAGTTAAGGCGAGGGTTTAGGGTCATTGTTATGGTTAGGGTTAGAGTTAGAGTTAGGCTTAGGGTTAGGGTGAAGTTTCAGTTAATAGTCAGGGTTAGGCTTAAGGTTAGAGTAGGGTTAAGGTTAGTGTTCGGGTTAGGTATAGCGTTAGGGTTTGGGTAGGGGTAAGGTTAGGGTTAAGGCTAGGTTTACGGTAAAGGGTAGGGCTAGCTTAGGGTTAGATTTAGAGTTGGAGTTAGTGCTAGGGTTTAGGATGATGGTTATGGTCAGGTTCAGAGTTGTTGTTAGGGTTAGGGTAGAGTTAAGGTTAGGGTTAATTTAGGGTTAGAGAAAGGGTTAGGTTTAGGTCTGGGTTAGGTGTAGGATGCGGGGTAGGGTTAGGGTTAGGGGTTCATGGGAGGGTTAGTGTTAAGTTTCCATTAAGCTGATGTTTTAGGGTGTTACTGTTAGGGCTAGGGTTAGCATTAGGTTTAGGGTCAGGGCTAGAGTCAGGGGATAGTTAAGGCTTAGCTGTACTTTCAGCGTTAGGGTTAGCCTTAGGTTTAGGGTGAAGTTTAGGTTAAGGATGAGGGTTAGGGTTAGTGTTAGGCATTTGGGTTAAGGTTAGGGTTAGGTTTAGGATTAGGCTTAGGGTTAGGGTTAGGTGTTTGGGTTAATGTTAGGGTCAGGTTTAGGGTTCGGCTTAGGGTTAGGGCTACAGCTGGGGTAAAGTTTAATTGAAGGGTGAGGGTTGAGCTTAGGGTTAGCGTTAGGGGTTAGGGTTAGAGCTTAGGTTAGGATTAAGTGCAGGGTTAAGGTTAGGTTTAGATTTAGGGTTAGGGTTAGTGTTAGGGTTAAGTCATGTTTAGGTTTAGGGCTAGGTGAAGGTTATAGATAGGGTTAGGTTAAGGGTTGAGGTTAGGTTTAGATGGTAAGATGAGGGTTAGTGCTAGGTTTCCATTGAAGCTGAGTGTGTAGGGTAAGTTTTAGGGTTAGGATTAGGGTTAGAGTTAGGGTTAGGGTCAGGGTTAGCTTTGAGTTTAGAGTTAGGGTTACGTTTATGGTACGGTCAGGGTTAGGGGAGATTTAGTGTTACGTTTAGTTTTAGGGCTAGGGTTACAGAGAAGTTTATGTGAAGCGAGAGGGTTGGGGTTAGGGGTTTGGGTTCAGGTCAGAGTCAGGGTTAGGGTTAGGTTTAGGGTTAGGGTTACGTGTAGTGTTAGTGTTAGTTTTGCTTAGGGTTCGGGTTTGAATGAAGTGAGGGTACGCTTAGCGTTATGCTTTAGGGTGAAATTCCGGTTAAGGGTGAGGGTTCGGCTCAGGGTTAGGGTTAGAGTTAGGGTCAGTGGTTAGGGTTAGGTTTAGGGTTAAGGTTAGTTTTAGGCTAAGGATTAGGATTAGAGTTAGGGTTAAGGGTTACTGTTTCAGTTAGGTTTAGGTTAAGGTTATAATTAGGGTTAAGTTTAGGGTTAGGGTAAGAGTTAGAGTTACATTTACAGTTAAGGTGAGGGTTCTGGGTAAGTGTTACCGTTAAGGTTAGGGTTAGGGCTAGGGTTAGGGTTAGAGTTAAGGTTAAGGGTTAGGGTTAGGTTTAAGTTTATGGTAGGCTTAAAGATAGGGTTGAGGTTAGGTTAGGGTTAGGGTCAGGGTCAGGGTTAGAATTAGAATTAGGTTTAGGGCGAGGATTAGGGTCAGAGTTATTGTAAGGGTTAGGTTTCGGGTTACAGGTGGACCAAGGTTAAGGTGAGGGTTAGGTTTATGGGGAGGGTTAGGGTTAAAGTCAGGGTGAGTTTTAGGTTAGGGATAGGGTGAAGTTTAAGATAGGGTGAGGGTTAGGGTTATGGCTAAGGTTTGGGCTTGTTTTCAGGTTAGTGTTAAGGTTATGTTCAGGGTTAGGGTTACGTTCAGGGGTTGTGTTCAGTTTTAGGGTTAGGGTTAGATTTAAGGTTAGGGTTAAGTTTAGTGTTACGTTTAGGGTTAGGGTCATGGTTGTGTTAGGCTTTGTGGTTGGGGTGAGGGTTAGTTTTAGGGTTAGGGTTGGTTAGGGTTAGGATTACCGTTATGATAAGGCGTTAGGAGTTAGAGGTGTAGTTTAGGGTTAGGGTTTGGGTGAGGGTTCCGGTTAGGCCTTGCGGTTCTGGTCATGGTTAGGTTTGGTTTAGGCTTGGGGTTAGGTGCATGATTCGGTTTCGGGTTAGTGTTAGAGTTAGGGTGAGAGTTAGTGTTAAGGTTTTTGCTAGGCTTTGGTGTTAGGGTTAGGGTTTGTGTTAGGGTTAGGTTTATCATTAGGGCTCAGGGGTTTCAGGTTAATGTTAGGGTTAGGGTTAGGGATAGCATTAGGGTTAGGGTTGTGGGATACGGTTAGGATTTAGGGTGCGGGTTACGGTTAGTTTTCCAGTTAAGGTGAGGGTTTAGGGTAATTGTTACGATTAGGGTTATAGTCAGAGTTAGGGTTTGGTTTAGGATTAGGGTTAGGTGTAGGGTAAGAATTAGGTTTAGGTCCATGTTGAGGGTTAGACTTAGTGTTCTATTTAGGGTCAGGGTTAGGGGTAGGGTTAGGATTAGGTCTAGGGTTAGGATTAGGATTATTTTAGGGTTAGGTTCAGGGCTATTGTAAGTGTTCGGTTTAGGGTTACAGATGGACTAGCGTTATTCTTAGAGTTAGGTTTAAGGTTAGGGTTTGGGTTAGGTCTAGGTTTAGGGTTAAGGTTATGGTTAGTGTTTGGATGAAGTTCAGGATAGGGTGAGGGTTATTTTTATGGTGAGGGCTAGGGTTTGGGTTGGTGTGCAGGTTAGTGTTAAGGATAGGTTTAGGGTTCGGTGAGGGTTAGGCGTTATGTCTAGGGTCAGCGTTAGGTTAGGTTTAGGGTTACTGTGAAGTTTAGGTGAAGGGTGAGGGTTATGGTAAGGGTTAGGATTATAGACGGTGTTAGACGTTAGGTTTAGGGTGTTAGGGTTAGGTTTATGGTTAGGGTAGATTTAAGTTTAGGTTTAATATTAGGGTTAGGGTTAGATTTGGGTTACTGTTCGTATTAGGGTTAGGGTTAGGGATAAGTTTGGGGATAGCGTCAGGTTTAGGGTTGGGGATACGGTTAAGGATTAGGGTGAGGGTTAGGGTTAGGTTTACAGTTAAGGCGAGGGTTTAGGGTAATTGTTATGGTTAGGGTTAGAGTTAGAGTTAGGCTTAGGGTTAGGGTGAAGTTTCAGTTAATAGTCAGGGTTAGGCTTAAGGTTAGAGTAGGGTTAAGGTTAGTGTTCGGGTTAGGTATAGCGTTAGGGTTTGGGTAGGGGTAAGGTTAGGGTTAAGGCTAGGTTTACGGTAAAGGGTAGGGCTAGCTTAGGGTTAGATTTAGAGTTGGAGTTAGTGCTAGGGTTTAGGATGATGGTTATGGTCAGGTTCAGAGTTGTTGTTAGGGTTAGGGTAGAGTTAAGGTTAGGGTTAATTTAGGGTTAGAGAAAGGGTTCGGTTTAGGTCTGGGTTAGGTGTAGGATGCGGGGTAGGGTTAGGGTTAGGGGTTCATGGGAGGGTTAGTGTTAAGTTTCCATTAAGCTGATGTTTTAGGGTGTTACTGTTAGGGCTAGGGTTAGCATTAGGTTTAGGGTCAGGGCTAGAGTCAGGGGATAGTTAAGGCTTAGCTGTACTTTCAGCGTTAGGGTTAGCCTTAGGTTTAGGGTGAAGTTTAGGTTAAGGATGAGGGTTAGGGTTAGTGTTAGGCATTTGGGTTAAGGTTAGGGTTAGGTTTAGGATTAGGCTTAGGGTTAGGGTTAGGTGTTTGGGTTAATGTTAGGGTCAGGTTTAGGGTTCGGCTTAGGGTTAGGGCTACAGCTGGGGTAAAGTTTAATTGAAGGGTGAGGGTTGAGCTTAGGGTTAGCGTTAGGGGTTAGGGTTAGAGCTTAGGTTAGGATTAAGTGCAGGGTTAAGGTTAGGTTTAGATTTAGGGTTAGGGTTAGTGTTAGGGTTAAGTCATGTTTAGGTTTAGGGCTAGGTGAAGGTTATAGATAGGGTTAGGTTAAGGGTTGAGGTTAGGTTTAGATGGTAAGATGAGGGTTAGTGCTAGGTTTCCATTGAAGCTGAGTGTGTAGGGTAAGTTTTAGGGTTAGGATTAGGGTTAGAGTTAGGGTTAGGGTCAGGGTTAGCTTTGAGTTTAGAGTTAGGGTTACGTTTATGGTACGGTCAGGGTTAGGGGAGATTTAGTGTTACGTTTAGTTTTAGGGCTAGGGTTACAGAGAAGTTTATGTGAAGCGAGAGGGTTGGGGTTAGGGGTTTGGGTTCAGGTCAGAGTCAGGGTTAGGGTTAGGTTTAGGGTTAGGGTTACGTGTAGTGTTAGTGTTAGTTTTGCTTAGGGTTCGGGTTTGAATGAAGTGAGGGTACGCTTAGCGTTATGCTTTAGGGTGAAATTCCGGTTAAGGGTGAGGGTTCGGCTCAGGGTTAGGGTTAGAGTTAGGGTCAGTGGTTAGGGTTAGGTTTAGGGTTAAGGTTAGTTTTAGGCTAAGGATTAGGATTAGAGTTAGGGTTAAGCGTTACTGTTTCAGTTAGGTTTAGGTTAAGGTTATAATTAGGGTTAAGTTTAGGGTTAGGGTAAGAGTTAGAGTTACATTTACAGTTAAGGTGAGGGTTCTGGGTAAGTGTTACCGTTAAGGTTAGGGTTAGGGCTAGGGTTAGGGTTAGAGTTAAGGTTAAGGGTTAGGGTTAGGTTTAAGTTTATGGTAGGCTTAAAGATAAGGTTGAGGTTAGGTTAGGGTTAGGGTCAGGGTCAGGGTTAGAATTAGAATTAGGTTTAGGGCGAGGATTAGGGTCAGAGTTATTGTAAGGGTTAGGTTTCGGGTTACAGGTGGGCCAAGGTTAAGGTGAGGGTTAGGTTTCTGGGGAGGGTTAGGGTTAAAGTCAGGGTGAGTTTTAGGTTAGGGATAGGGTGAAGATTAAGATAGGGTGAGGGTTAGGGTTATGGCTAAGGTTTGGGCTTGTTTTCAGGGTAGTGTTAAGGTTATATTCAGGGTTAGGGTTACGTTCAGGGGTTGTGTTCAGTTTTAGGGTTAGGGTTAGATTTAAGGTTAGGGTTAAGTTTAGTGTTACGTTTAGGGTTAGGGTCATGGTTGTGTTAGGCTTTGTGGTTGGGGTGAGGGTTAGTTTTAGGGTTAGGGTTGGTTAGGGTTAGGATTACCGTTATGATAAGGCGTTAGGGGTTAGAGGTGTAGTTTAGGGTTAGGGTTTGGGTGAGGGTTCCGGTTAGGCCTTGCGGTTCTGGTCATGGTTAGGTTTGGTTTAGGCTTGGGGTTAGGTGCATGATTCGGTTTCGGGTTAGTGTTAGAGTTAGGGTGAGAGTTAGTGTTAAGGTTTTTGCTAGGCTTTGGTGTTAGGGTTAGGGTTTGTGTTAGGGTTAGGTTTATCATTAGGGCTCAGGGGTTTCAGGTTAATGTTAGGGTTAGGGTTAGGGATAGCATTAGGGTTAGGGTTGTGGGATACGGTTAGGATTTAGGGTGCGGGTTACGGTTAGTTTTCCAGTTAAGGTGAGGGTTTAGGGTAATTGTTACGATTAGGGTTATAGTCAGAGTTAGGGTTTGGTTTAGGATTAGGGTTAGGTGTAGGGTAAGAATTAGGTTTAGGTCCATGTTGAGGGTTAGACTTAGTGTTCTATTTAGGGTCAGGGTTAGGGGTAGGGTTAGGTCTAGGGTTAGGATTAGGATTATTTTAGGGTTAGGTTCAGGGCTATTGTAAGTGTTCGGTTTAGGGTTACAGATGGACTAGCGTTATTCTTAGAGTTAGGTTTAAGGTTAGGGTTTGGGTTAGGTCTAGGTTTAGGGTTAAGGTTATGGTTAGTGTTTGGATGAAGTTCAGGATAGGGTGAGGGTTATTTTTATGGTGAGGGCTAGGGTTTGGGTTTGTGTGCAGGTTAGTGTTAAGGATAGGTTTAGGGTTCGGTGAGGGTTAGGCGTTATGTCTAGGGTCAGCGTTAGGTTAGGTTTAGGGTTAGTGTGAAGTTTAGGTTAAGGGTGAGGGTTATGGTAAGGGTTAGGATTATAGACGGTGTTAGACGTTAGGTTTAGGGTGTTAGGGTTAGGTTTATGGTTAGGGTAGATTTAAGTTTAGGTTTAATATTAGGGTTAGGGTTAGATTTGGGTTACTGTTCGTATTAGGGTTAGGGTTAGGGATAAGTTTGGGGATAGCGTCAGGTTTAGGGTTGGGGATACGGTTAAGGATTAGGGTGAGGGTTCGGGTTAGGTTTACAGTTAAGGCGAGGGTTTAGGGTAATTGTTATGGTTAGGGTTAGAGTTAGAGTTAGGCTTAGGGTTAGGGTGAAGTTTCAGTTAATAGTCAGGGTTAGGCTTAAGGTTAGAGTAGGGTTAAGGTTAGTGTTCGGGTTAGGTATAGCGTTAGGGTTTGGGTAGGGGTAAGGTTAGGGTTAAGGCTAGGTTTACGGTAAAGGGTAGGGCTAGCTTAGGGTTAGATTTAGAGTTGGAGTTAGTGCTAGGGTTTAGGATGATGGTTATGGTCAGGTTCAGAGTTGTTGTTAGGGTTAGGGTAGAGTTAAGGTTAGGGTTAATTTAGGGTTAGAGAAAGGGTTAGGTTTAGGTCTGGGTTAGGTGTAGGATGCGGGGTAGGGTTAGGGTTAGGGGTTCATGGGAGGGTTAGTGTTAAGTTTCCATTAAGCTGATGTTTTAGGGTGTTACTGTTAGGGCTAGGGTTAGCATTAGGTTTAGGGTCAGGGCTAGAGTCAGGGGATAGTTAAGGCTTAGCTGTACTTTCAGCGTTAGGGTTAGCCTTAGGTTTAGGGTGAAGTTTAGGTTAAGGATGAGGGTTAGGGTTAGGGTTAGGCATTTGGGTTAAGGTTAGGGTTAGGTTTAGGATTAGGCTTAGGGTTAGGGTTAGGTGTTTGGGTTAATGTTAGGGTCAGGTTTAGGGTTCGGCTTAGGGTTAGGGCTACAGCTGGGGTAAAGTTTAATTGAAGGGTGAGGGTTGAGCTTAGGGTTAGCGTTAGGGGTTAGGGTTAGAGCTTAGGTTAGGATTAAGTGCAGGGTTAAGGTTAGGTTTAGATTTAGGGTTAGGGTTAGTGTTAGGGTTAAGTCATGTTTAGGTTTAGGGCTAGGTGAAGGTTATAGATAGGGTTAGGTTAAGGGTTGAGGTTAGGTTTAGATGGTAAGATGAGGGTTAGTGCTAGGTTTCCATTGAAGCTGAGTGTGTAGGGTAAGTTTTAGGGTTAGGATTAGGGTTAGAGTTAGGGTTAGGGTCAGGGTTAGCTTTGAGTTTAGAGTTAGGGTTACGTTTATGGTACGGTCAGGGTTAGGGGAGATTTAGTGTTACGTTTAGTTTTAGGGCTAGGGTTACAGAGAAGTTTATGTGAAGCGAGAGGGTTGGGGTTAGGGGTTTGGGTTCAGGTCAGAGTCAGGGTTAGGGTTAGGTTTAGGGTTAGGGTTACGTGTAGTGTTAGTGTTAGTTTTGCTTAGGGTTCGGGTTTGAATGAAGTGAGGGTACGCTTAGCGTTATGCTTTAGGGTGAAATTCCGGTTAAGGGTGAGGGTTCGGCTCAGGGTTAGGGTTAGAGTTAGGGTCAGTGGTTAGGGTTAGGTTTAGGGTTAAGGTTAGTTTTAGGCTAAGGATTAGGATTAGAGTTAGGGTTAAGGGTTACTGTTTCAGTTAGGTTTAGGTTAAGGTTATAATTAGGGTTAAGTTTAGGGTTAGGGTAAGAGTTAGAGTTACATTTACAGTTAAGGTGAGGGTTCTGGGTAAGTGTTACCGTTAAGGTTAGGGTTAGGGCTAGGGTTAGGGTTAGAGTTAAGGTTAAGGGTTAGGGTTAGGTTTAAGTTTATGGTAGGCTTAAAGATAAGGTTGAGGTTAGGTTAGGGTTAGGGTCAGGGTCAGGGTTAGAATTAGAATTAGGTTTAGGGCGAGGATTAGGGTCAGAGTTATTGTAAGGGTTAGGTTTCGGGTTACAGGTGGGCCAAGGTTAAGGTGAGGGTTAGGTTTCTGGGGAGGGTTAGGGTTAAAGTCAGGGTGAGTTTTAGGTTAGGGATAGGGTGAAGATTAAGATAGGGTGAGGGTTAGGGTTATGGCTAAGGTTTGGGCTTGTTTTCAGGTTAGTGTTAAGGTTATGTTCAGGGTTAGGGTTACGTTCAGGGGTTGTGTTCAGTTTTAGGGTTAGGGTTAGATTTAAGGTTAGGGTTAAGTTTAGTGTTACGTTTAGGGTTAGGGTCATGGTTGTGTTAGGCTTTGTGGTTGGGGTGAGGGTTAGTTTTAGGGTTAGGGTTGGTTAGGGTTAGGATTACCGTTATGATAAGGCGTTAGGGGTTAGAGGTGTAGTTTAGGGTTAGGGTTTGGGTGAGGGTTCCGGTTAGGCCTTGCGGTTCTGGTCATGGTTAGGTTTGGTTTAGGCTTGGGGTTAGGTGCATGATTCGGTTTCGGGTTAGTGTTAGAGTTAGGGTGAGAGTTAGTGTTAAGGTTTTTGCTAGGCTTTGGTGTTAGGGTTAGGGTTTGTGTTAGGGTTAGGTTTATCATTAGGGCTCAGGGGTTTCAGGTTAATGTTAGGGTTAGGGTTAGGGATAGCATTAGGGTTAGGGTTGTGGGATACGGTTAGGATTTAGGGTGCGGGTTACGGTTAGTTTTCCAGTTAAGGTGAGGGTTTAGGGTAATTGTTACGATTAGGGTTATAGTCAGAGTTAGGGTTTGGTTTAGGATTAGGGTTAGGTGTAGGGTAAGAATTAGGTTTAGGTCCATGTTGAGGGTTAGACTTAGTGTTCTATTTAGGGTCAGGGTTAGGGGTAGGGTTAGGTCTAGGGTTAGGATTAGGATTATTTTAGGGTTAGGTTCAGGGCTATTGTAAGTGTTCGGTTTAGGGTTACAGATGGACTAGCGTTATTCTTAGAGTTAGGTTTAAGGTTAGGGTTTGGGTTAGGTCTAGGTTTAGGGTTAAGGTTATGGTTAGTGTTTGGATGAAGTTCAGGATAGGGTGAGGGTTATTTTTATGGTGAGGGCTAGGGTTTGGGTTTGTGTGCAGGTTAGTGTTAAGGATAGGTTTAGGGTTTGGTGAGGGTTAGGCGTTATGTCTAGGGTCAGCGTTAGGTTAGGTTTAGGGTTAGTGTGAAGTTTAGGTTAAGGGTGAGGGTTATGGTAAGGGTTAGGATTATAGACGGTGTTAGACGTTAGGTTTAGGGTGTTAGGGTTAGGTTTATGGTTAGGGTAGATTTAAGTTTAGGTTTAATATTAGGGTTAGGGTTAGATTTGGGTTACTGTTCGTATTAGGGTTAGGGTTAGGGATAAGTTTGGGGATAGCGTCAGGTTTAGGGTTGGGGATACGGTTAAGGATTAGGGTGAGGGTTCGGGTTAGGTTTACAGTTAAGGCGAGGGTTTAGGGTAATTGTTATGGTTAGGGTTAGAGTTAGAGTTAGGCTTAGGGTTAGGGTGAAGTTTCAGTTAATAGTCAGGGTTAGGCTTAAGGTTAGAGTAGGGTTAAGGTTAGTGTTCGGGTTAGGTATAGCGTTAGGGTTTGGGTAGGGGTAAGGTTAGGGTTAAGGCTAGGTTTACGGTAAAGGGTAGGGCTAGCTTAGGGTTAGATTTAGAGTTGGAGTTAGTGCTAGGGTTTAGGATGATGGTTATGGTCAGGTTCAGAGTTGTTGTTAGGGTTAGGGTAGAGTTAAGGTTAGGGTTAATTTAGGGTTAGAGAAAGGGTTAGGTTTAGGTCTGGGTTAGGTGTAGGATGCGGGGTAGGGTTAGGGTTAGGGGTTCATGGGAGGGTTAGTGTTAAGTTTCCATTAAGCTGATGTTTTAGGGTGTTACTGTTAGGGCTAGGGTTAGCATTAGGTTTAGGGTCAGGGCTAGAGTCAGGGGATAGTTAAGGCTTAGCTGTACTTTCAGCGTTAGGGTTAGCCTTAGGTTTAGGGTGAAGTTTAGGTTAAGGATGAGGGTTAGGGTTAGGGTTAGGCATTTGGGTTAAGGTTAGGGTTAGGTTTAGGATTAGGCTTAGGGTTAGGGTTAGGTGTTTGGGTTAATGTTAGGGTCAGGTTTAGGGTTCGGCTTAGGGTTAGGGCTACAGCTGGGGTAAAGTTTAATTGAAGGGTGAGGGTTGAGCTTAGGGTTAGCGTTAGGGGTTAGGGTTAGAGCTTAGGTTAGGATTAAGTGCAGGGTTAAGGTTAGGTTTAGATTTAGGGTTAGGGTTAGTGTTAGGGTTAAGTCATGTTTAGGTTTAGGGCTAGGTGAAGGTTATAGATAGGGTTAGGTTAAGGGTTGAGGTTAGGTTTAGATGGTAAGATGAGGGTTAGTGCTAGGTTTCCATTGAAGCTGAGTGTGTAGGGTAAGTTTTAGGGTTAGGATTAGGGTTAGAGTTAGGGTTAGGGTCAGGGTTAGCTTTGAGTTTAGAGTTAGGGTTACGTTTATGGTACGGTCAGGGTTAGGGGAGATTTAGTGTTACGTTTAGTTTTAGGGCTAGGGTTACAGAGAAGTTTATGTGAAGCGAGAGGGTTGGGGTTAGGGGTTTGGGTTCAGGTCAGAGTCAGGGTTAGGGTTAGGTTTAGGGTTAGGGTTACGTGTAGTGTTAGTGTTAGTTTTGCTTAGGGTTCGGGTTTGAATGAAGTGAGGGTACGCTTAGCGTTATGCTTTAGGGTGAAATTCCGGTTAAGGGTGAGGGTTCGGCTCAGGGTTAGGGTTAGAGTTAGGGTCAGTGGTTAGGGTTAGGTTTAGGGTTAAGGTTAGTTTTAGGCTAAGGATTAGGATTAGAGTTAGGGTTAAGGGTTACTGTTTCAGTTAGGTTTAGGTTAAGGTTATAATTAGGGTTAAGTTTAGGGTTAGGGTAAGAGTTAGAGTTACATTTACAGTTAAGGTGAGGGTTCTGGGTAAGTGTTACCGTTAAGGTTAGGGTTAGGGCTAGGGTTAGGGTTAGAGTTAAGGTTAAGGGTTAGGGTTAGGTTTAAGTTTATGGTAGGCTTAAAGATAAGGTTGAGGTTAGGTTAGGGTTAGGGTCAGGGTCAGGGTTAGAATTAGAATTAGGTTTAGGGCGAGGATTAGGGTCAGAGTTATTGTAAGGGTTAGGTTTCGGGTTACAGGTGGGCCAAGGTTAAGGTGAGGGTTAGGTTTATGGGGAGGGTTAGGGTTAAAGTCAGGGTGAGTTTTAGGTTAGGGATAGGGTGAAGATTAAGATAGGGTGAGGGTTAGGGTTATGGCTAAGGTTTGGGCTTGTTTTCAGGTTAGTGTTAAGGTTATGTTCAGGGTTAGGGTTACGTTCAGGGGTTGTGTTCAGTTTTAGGGTTAGGGTTAGATTTAAGGTTAGGGTTAAGTTTAGTGTTACGTTTAGGGTTAGGGTCATGGTTGTGTTAGGCTTTGTGGTTGGGGTGCGGGTTAGTATTAGGGTTAGGGTTGGTTAGGGTTAGGATTACCGTTATGATAAGGCGTTAGGGGTTAGAGGTGTAGTTTAGGGTTAGGGTTTGGGTGAGGGTTCCGGTTAGGCCTTGCGGTTCTGGTCATGGTTAGGTTTGGTTTAGGCTTGGGGTTAGGTGCATGATTCGGTTTCGGGTTAGTGTTAGAGTTAGGGTGAGAGTTAGTGTTAAGGTTTTTGCTAGGCTTTGGTGTTAGGGTTAGGGTTTGTGTTAGGGTTAGGTTTATCATTAGGGCTCAGGGGTTTCAGGTTAATGTTAGGGTTAGGGTTAGGGATAGCATTAGGGTTAGGGTTGTGGGATACGGTTAGGATTTAGGGTGCGGGTTACGGTTAGTTTTCCAGTTAAGGTGAGGGTTTAGGGTAATTGTTACGATTAGGGTTATAGTCAGAGTTAGGGTTTGGTTTAGGATTAGGGTTAGGTGTAGGGTAAGAATTAGGTTTAGGTCCATGTTGAGGGTTAGACTTAGTGTTCTATTTAGGGTCAGGGTTAGGGGTAGGGTTAGGTCTAGGGTTAGGATTAGGATTATTTTAGGGTTAGGTTCAGGGCTATTGTAAGTGTTCGGTTTAGGGTTACAGATGGACTAGCGTTATTCTTAGAGTTAGGTTTAAGGTTAGGGTTTGGGTTAGGTCTAGGTTTAGGGTTAAGGTTATGGTTAGTGTTTGGATGAAGTTCAGGATAGGGTGAGGGTTATTTTTGTGGTGAGGGCTAGGGTTTGGGTTTGTGTGCAGGTTAGTGTTAAGGATAGGTTTAGGGTTCGGTGAGGGTTAGGCGTTATGTCTAGGGTCAGCGTTAGGTTAGGTTTAGGGTTAGTGTGAAGTTTAGGTTAAGGGTGAGGGTTATGGTAAGGGTTAGGATTATAGACGGTGTTAGACGTTAGGTTTAGGGTGTTAGGGTTAGGTTTATGGTTAGGGTAGATTTAAGTTTAGGTTTAATATTAGGGTTAGGGTTAGATTTGGGTTACTGTTCGTATTAGGGTTAGGGTTAGGGATAAGTTTGGGGATAGCGTCAGGTTTAGGGTTGGGGATACGGTTAAGGATTAGGGTGAGGGTTCGGGTTAGGTTTACAGTTAAGGCGAGGGTTTAGGGTAATTGTTATGGTTAGGGTTAGAGTTAGAGTTAGGCTTAGGGTTAGGGTGAAGTTTCAGTTAATAGTCAGGGTTAGGCTTAAGGTTAGAGTAGGGTTAAGGTTAGTGTTCGGGTTAGGTATAGCGTTAGGGTTTGGGTAGGGGTAAGGTTAGGGTTAAGGCTAGGTTTACGGTAAAGGGTAGGGCTAGCTTAGGGTTAGATTTAGAGTTGGAGTTAGTGCTAGGGTTTAGGATGATGGTTATGGTCAGGTTCAGAGTTGTTGTTAGGGTTAGGGTAGAGTTAAGGTTAGGGTTAATTTAGGGTTAGAGAAAGGGTTAGGTTTAGGTCTGGGTTAGGTGTAGGATGCGGGGTAGGGTTAGGGTTAGGGGTTCATGGGAGGGTTAGTGTTAAGTTTCCATTAAGCTGATGTTTTAGGGTGTTACTGTTAGGGCTAGGGTTAGCATTAGGTTTAGGGTCAGGGCTAGAGTCAGGGGATAGTTAAGGCTTAGCTGTACTTTCAGCGTTAGGGTTAGCCTTAGGTTTAGGGTGAAGTTTAGGTTAAGGATGAGGGTTAGGGTTAGGGTTAGGCATTTGGGTTAAGGTTAGGGTTAGGTTTAGGATTAGGCTTAGGGTTAGGGTTAGGTGTTTGGGTTAATGTTAGGGTCAGGTTTAGGGTTCGGCTTAGGGTTAGGGCTACAGCTGGGGTAAAGTTTAATTGAAGGGTGAGGGTTGAGCTTAGGGTTAGCGTTAGGGGTTAGGGTTAGAGCTTAGGTTAGGATTAAGTGCAGGGTTAAGGTTAGGTTTAGATTTAGGGTTAGGGTTAGTGTTAGGGTTAAGTCATGTTTAGGTTTAGGGCTAGGTGAAGGTTATAGATAGGGTTAGGTTAAGGGTTGAGGTTAGGTTTAGATGGTAAGATGAGGGTTAGTGCTAGGTTTCCATTGAAGCTGAGTGTGTAGGGTAAGTTTTAGGGTTAGGATTAGGGTTAGAGTTAGGGTTAGGGTCAGGGTTAGCTTTGAGTTTAGAGTTAGGGTTACGTTTATGGTACGGTCAGGGTTAGGGGAGATTTAGTGTTACGTTTAGTTTTAGGGCTAGGGTTACAGAGAAGTTTATGTGAAGCGAGAGGGTTGGGGTTAGGGGTTTGGGTTCAGGTCAGAGTCAGGGTTAGGGTTAGGTTTAGGGTTAGGGTTACGTGTAGTGTTAGTGTTAGTTTTGCTTAGGGTTCGGGTTTGAATGAAGTGAGGGTACGCTTAGCGTTATGCTTTAGGGTGAAATTCCGGTTAAGGGTGAGGGTTCGGCTCAGGGTTAGGGTTAGAGTTAGGGTCAGTGGTTAGGGTTAGGTTTAGGGTTAAGGTTAGTTTTAGGCTAAGGATTAGGATTAGAGTTAGGGTTAAGGGTTACTGTTTCAGTTAGGTTTAGGTTAAGGTTATAATTAGGGTTAAGTTTAGGGTTAGGGTAAGAGTTAGAGTTACATTTACAGTTAAGGTGAGGGTTCTGGGTAAGTGTTACCGTTAAGGTTAGGGTTAGGGCTAGGGTTAGGGTTAGAGTTAAGGTTAAGGGTTAGGGTTAGGTTTAAGTTTATGGTAGGCTTAAAGATAAGGTTGAGGTTAGGTTAGGGTTAGGGTCAGGGTCAGGGTTAGAATTAGAATTAGGTTTAGGGCGAGGATTAGGGTCAGAGTTATTGTAAGGGTTAGGTTTCGGGTTACAGGTGGGCCAAGGTTAAGGTGAGGGTTAGGTTTATGGGGAGGGTTAGGGTTAAAGTCAGGGTGAGTTTTAGGTTAGGGATAGGGTGAAGATTAAGATAGGGTGAGGGTTAGGGTTATGGCTAAGGTTTGGGCTTGTTTTCAGGTTAGTGTTAAGGTTATGTTCAGGGTTAGGGTTACGTTCAGGGGTTGTGTTCAGTTTTAGGGTTAGGGTTAGATTTAAGGTTAGGGTTAAGTTTAGTGTTACGTTTAGGGTTAGGGTCATGGTTGTGTTAGGCTTTGTGGTTGGGGTGAGGGTTAGTTTTAGGGTTAGGGTTGGTTAGGGTTAGGATTACCGTTATGATAAGGCGTTAGGGGTTAGAGGTGTAGTTTAGGGTTAGGGTTTGGGTGAGGGTTCCGGTTAGGCCTTGAGGTTCTGGTCATGGTTAGGTTTGGTTTAGGCTTGGGGTTAGGTGCATGATTCGGTTTCGGGTTAGTGTTAGAGTTAGGGTGAGAGTTAGTGTTAAGGTTTTTGCTAGGCTTTGGTGTTAGGGTTAGGGTTTGTGTTAGGGTTAGGTTTATCATTAGGGCTCAGGGGTTTCAGGTTAATGTTAGGGTTAGGGTTAGGGATAGCATTAGGGTTAGGGTTGTGGGATACGGTTAGGATTTAGGGTGCGGGTTACGGTTAGTTTTCCAGTTAAGGTGAGGGTTTAGGGTAATTGTTACGATTAGGGTTATAGTCAGAGTTAGGGTTTGGTTTAGGATTAGGGTTAGGTGTAGGGTAAGAATTAGGTTTAGGTCCATGTTGAGGGTTAGACTTAGTGTTCTATTTAGGGTCAGGGTTAGGGGTAGGGTTAGGTCTAGGGTTAGGATTAGGATTATTTTAGGGTTAGGTTCAGGGCTATTGTAAGTGTTCGGTTTAGGGTTACAGATGGACTAGCGTTATTCTTAGAGTTAGGTTTAAGGTTAGGGTTTGGGTTAGGTCTAGGTTTAGGGTTAAGGTTATGGTTAGTGTTTGGATGAAGTTCAGGATAGGGTGAGGGTTATTTTTGTGGTGAGGGCTAGGGTTTGGGTTTGTGTGCAGGTTAGTGTTAAGGATAGGTTTAGGGTTCGGTGAGGGTTAGGCGTTATGTCTAGGGTCAGCGTTAGGTTAGGTTTAGGGTTAGTGTGAAGTTTAGGTTAAGGGTGAGGGTTATGGTAAGGGTTAGGATTATAGACGGTGTTAGACGTTAGGTTTAGGGTGTTAGGGTTAGGTTTATGGTTAGGGTAGATTTAAGTTTAGGTTTAATATTAGGGTTAGGGTTAGATTTGGGTTACTGTTCGTATTAGGGTTAGGGTTAGGGATAAGTTTGGGGATAGCGTCAGGTTTAGGGTTGGGGATACGGTTAAGGATTAGGGTGAGGGTTCGGGTTAGGTTTACAGTTAAGGCGAGGGTTTAGGGTAATTGTTATGGTTAGGGTTAGAGTTAGAGTTAGGCTTAGGGTTAGGGTGAAGTTTCAGTTAATAGTCAGGGTTAGGCTTAAGGTTAGAGTAGGGTTAAGGTTAGTGTTCGGGTTAGGTATAGCGTTAGGGTTTGGGTAGGGGTAAGGTTAGGGTTAAGGCTAGGTTTACGGTAAAGGGTAGGGCTAGCTTAGGGTTAGATTTAGAGTTGGAGTTAGTGCTAGGGTTTAGGATGATGGTTATGGTCAGGTTCAGAGTTGTTGTTAGGGTTAGGGTAGAGTTAAGGTTAGGGTTAATTTAGGGTTAGAGAAAGGGTTAGGTTTAGGTCTGGGTTAGGTGTAGGATGCGGGGTAGGGTTAGGGTTAGGGGTTCATGGGAGGGTTAGTGTTAAGTTTCCATTAAGCTGATGTTTTAGGGTGTTACTGTTAGGGCTAGGGTTAGCATTAGGTTTAGGGTCAGGGCTAGAGTCAGGGGATAGTTAAGGCTTAGCTGTACTTTCAGCGTTAGGGTTAGCCTTAGGTTTAGGGTGAAGTTTAGGTTAAGGATGAGGGTTAGGGTTAGGGTTAGGCATTTGGGTTAAGGTTAGGGTTAGGTTTAGGATTAGGCTTAGGGTTAGGGTTAGGTGTTTGGGTTAATGTTAGGGTCAGGTTTAGGGTTCGGCTTAGGGTTAGGGCTACAGCTGGGGTAAAGTTTAATTGAAGGGTGAGGGTTGAGCTTAGGGTTAGCGTTAGGGGTTAGGGTTAGAGCTTAGGTTAGGATTAAGTGCAGGGTTAAGGTTAGGTTTAGATTTAGGGTTAGGGTTAGTGTTAGGGTTAAGTCATGTTTAGGTTTAGGGCTAGGTGAAGGTTATAGATAGGGTTAGGTTAAGGGTTGAGGTTAGGTTTAGATGGTCAGATGAGGGTTAGTGCTAGGTTTCCATTGAAGCTGAGTGTGTAGGGTAAGTTTTAGGGTTAGGATTAGGGTTAGAGTTAGGGTTAGGGTCAGGGTTAGTTTTGAGTTTAGAGTTAGGGTTACGTTTATGGTACGGTCAGGGTTAGGGGAGATTTAGTGTTACGTTTAGTTTTAGGGCTAGGGTTACAGAGAAGTTTATGTGAAGCGAGAGGGTTGGGGTTAGGGGTTTGGGTTCAGGTCAGAGTCAGGGTTAGGGTTAGGTTTAGGGTTAGGGTTACGTGTAGTGTTAGTGTTAGTTTTGCTTAGGGTTCGGGTTTGAATGAAGTGAGGGTACGCTTAGCGTTATGCTTTAGGATGAAATTCCGGTTAAGGGTGAGGGTTCGGCTCAGGGTTAGGGTTAGAGTTAGGGTCAGTGGTTAGGGTTAGGTTTAGGGTTAAGGTTAGTTTTAGGCTAAGGATTAGGATTAGAGTTAGGGTTAAGGGTTACTGTTTCAGTTAGGTTTAGGTTAAGGTTATAATTAGGGTTAAGTTTAGGGTTAGGGTAAGAGTTAGAGTTACATTTACAGTTAAGGTGAGGGTTCTGGGTAAGTGTTACCGTTAAGGTTAGGGTTAGGGCTAGGGTTAGGGTTAGAGTTAAGGTTAAGGGTTAGGGTTAGGTTTAAGTTTATGGTAGGCTTAAAGATAGGGTTGAGGTTAGGTTAGGGTTAGGGTCAGGGTTAGAATTAGAATTAGGTTTAGGGCGAGGATTAGGGTCAGAGTTATTGTAAGGGTTAGGTTTCGGGTTACAGGTGGGCCAAGGTTAAGGTGAGGGTTAGGTTTCTGGGGAGGGTTAGGGTTAAAGTCAGGGTGAGTTTTAGGTTAGGGATAGGGTGAAGTTTAAGATAGGGTGAGGGTTAGGGTTATGGCTAAGGTTTGGGCTTGTTTTCAGGTTAGTGTTAAGGTTATGTTCAGGGTTAGGGTTACGTTCAGGGGTTGTGTTCAGTTTTAGGGTTAGGGTTAGATTTAAGGTTAGGGTTAAGTTTAGTGTTACGTTTAGGGTTAGGGTCATGGTTGTGTTAGGCTTTGTGGTTGGGGTGAGGGTTAGTTTTAGGGTTAGGGTTGGTTAGGGTTAGGATTACCGTTATGATAAGGCGTTAGGGGTTAGAGGTGTAGTTTAGGGTTAGGGTTTGGGTGAGGGTTCCGGTTAGGCCTTGCGGTTCTGGTCATGGTTAGGTTTGGTTTAGGCTTGGGGTTAGGTGCATGATTCGGTTTCGGGTTAGTGTTAGAGTTAGGGTGAGAGTTAGTGTTAAGGTTTTTGCTAGGCTTTGGTGTTAGGGTTAGGGTTTGTGTTAGGGTTAGGTTTATCATTAGGGCTCAGGGGTTTCAGGTTAATGTTAGGGTTAGGGTTAGGGATAGCATTAGGGTTAGGGTTGTGGGATACGGTTAGGATTTAGGGTGCGGGTTACGGTTAGTTTTGCAGTTAAGGTGAGGGTTTAGGGTAATTGTTACGATTAGGGTTATAGTCAGAGTTAGGGTTTGGTTTAGGATTAGGGTTAGGTGTAGGGTAAGAATTAGGTTTAGGTCCATGTTGAGGGTTAGACTTAGTGTTCTATTTAGGGTCAGGGTTAGGGGTAGGGTTAGGATTAGGTCTAGGGTTAGGATTAGGATTATTTTAGGGTTAGGTTCAGGGCTATTGTAAGTGTTCGGTTTAGGGTTACAGATGGACTAGCGTTATTCTTAGAGTTAGGTTTAAGGTTAGGGTTTGGGTTAGGTCTAGGTTTAGGGTTAAGGTTATGGTTAGTGTTTGGATGAAGTTCAGGATAGGGTGAGGGTTATTTTTGTGGTGAGGGCTAGGGTTTGGGTTTGTGTGCAGGTTAGTGTTAAGGATAGGTTTAGGGTTCGGTGAGGGTTAGGCGTTATGTCTAGGGTCAGCGTTAGGTTAGGTTTAGGGTTAGTGTGAAGTTTAGGTTAAGGGTGAGGGTTATGGTAAGGGTTAGGATTATAGACGGTGTTAGACGTTAGGTTTAGGGTGTTAGGGTTAGGTTTATGGTTAGGGTAGATTTAAGTTTAGGTTTAATATTAGGGTTAGGGTTAGATTTGGGTTACTGTTCGTATTAGGGTTAGGGTTAGGGATAAGTTTG
>NW_026975218.1:532272-645118 GCF_030014295.1 Loxodonta africana | reverse complement strand
CTAAACTTTATATTCTGTATTCTTGTATATTCTATATTCTTCTATATTCTATATTCCATATTCTATGCTCTACACTCTACATTCTACATTCTTTAATCTATATTCTACCTTCTATATCCTATATTCTTCTATATTGTATGTTCTATATCCTGTTTTTTTTATATCCTGTATTCTATATTCAATATACTGTATTCATCAATATTCTATATTCTTCTATGTTCTATCTTCTGTCTTGTGTATTCTATATTCTGGCATATATTCTATGTTCTACATTCTATATTCTTTGATATTATACATTCTTCTGTATTCTATGTTCTACCTTCTCCTATAATCTATATTCTTTTATATTCTGTATTCTATCTTCTATGTTGTATATTCTTCTATATATCGTATTCTTTTTTTTTCTATATTCTATATTATTTATTACATATTCCATATTCTACATGCAACACTCTATATTCTAAATTCTTCTATATTCTACATTCTAAATTCTATATCCTATGTTCATCTATATTCTATACTCTTCTATATTCTATATTCCATACTCTGTATTCTATATTGATATTCTATGTTCTATATTTTATATTCTACTATATGTTATATACTTCTATATTCTGTATTCCATATTCTATAGTCTACATTCTATATTCTTCTATATTCTGTATACCATATTCTTCAATATTCTATAATCTATATTCTATTTTCTATATAAAATTTTTTATATTCTCCTATATTCTGTGTTCTATATTCTTCAATATTCTGTACTCCATAATGTATATTCTATATTCTCCTATATTCCATATTCTTCTTTACTCTGTATTCTATCTTCTCTTTTCTTTTATATTCTGTACTGTATTGTATATTCTATGCTCTTCTATATACTATATGCCATTATATTTTATATGCCTTATTCCATATTCTACATTCTGAATTCTTCTATATTCTATATTCTACATTCTTAATTCTATATTCTTCTATATTACATATTCCTTTATATTCTATTTCTATATTTTTCCATATTCAAAGTTCTATATTTCATTCTCTGTATTCTATATCGTATATTCAAAGTTCTATGTTCTATATTCTATATTTTTCTGTATGGTATATTCTATGTTCCATATTCCATATTCTATATGCTATATTCTACATTCTCTAGTCTGTATTTTACATTCTACAATCTATATTCCATGATCTTCTATATTCCATAATCTGTATTCTTCTATATTCTGTAGTCTTTATTCTATATTTTATATTCTACATTCTATATAACAAATTCTATATTCTGTGTTCTTCTATATGCTATATTCTTCTATATTCTGTATTGTATAGTTTCCTATTGTCTATATTCTTCTATAATGTGTATTCTACATTCTTCTGTATACTGTATTGATATTCTTATATATTCTCTATTTTTCCATATTCTGTATTCTATATTCTTCTATATTCTATATTTATATTCTTTATTCTTCTACATTCTGTGTTCTATATTATTCTATATTCTTCTGTAATGTATATTCTATAATCTATATTCTTCTATACTCTATATATTCTTGTATATTCTATGTTCTTTTATATTTAGTATTCCATCTTCTGTTTTATGTGTTCTATGTTCTATTTTCTTCTGTATTCTATATTCCACATTCTAAATTCTATGGTCTTCTATATTTTATATTTTCCTATATCCTATATTCCATACTCTCCATTCTATATTCGATGTTCTATGTTCTTTATTCTATATTTTTCTCTATACTATATTCTTCTGTATTCTATACTCCATATTGTATATTGTACATTCTATATTCTAAAATCTTCTATATTCTATATTCTAGATTCTAGATTTTTCTATATTCTATGTTCTATATTCAATCTTCTATTTTCTATATTTTTACCACGCTATATATTTGTGTATTCTATATTCCATATGCTTTATACTGTATTCAAAATTCTATATTCTACTATATTCCATATTCTATACTCTCCTATATTCTATATTTTACATTCTACATTCCATAATATTTTATATTGTATAATTTATAATCTTCTATATTCTACAATCTATATTCTCTTAAATTCTTCATTCTATATTTTGCATTCTCTATTGTGTATTCTACGTTCTACATTTTATATTCTCCTGTATTCTATATTCTAAATTTATATTCTATTTTCTTCTGTATTCTGTATTCTTTATGCTATAATCTTCTATAATGTATATTCTATATTCTTCCTTATTCCAAATCCTCTATACACTATATTCTTCTATTTTCAGAGTTCATTTATATTCTGTATTATATCTTCTATCTTCATTGTTCTATGTTCCATATTCTATATTCTTTATTTTAAATTCTCTATATTCTATAATCTATGTTCTATGTTCTTCTATAGTCTATATTTTTGTATATTCTATATTCCATACTCTGTATTCTATATTAGATGTTCTATATTGTATATTTTTCTACATACAATATTCTTCTATATTCTATATTGCGTATTTCGTATTCCATATTCTATATTCTACATTCTGCATTCTATATTTTAAATTCTTCCATATTCTATGTTCTGTATTCTATATTCTACATTCTATATTCTATGTTCTTCCATATTCTTCTATATTCTATATTTTTCTGTATTCTATATTCCATATTCTACATTCTTCCTTCTATATTCTTCTATCTTGTATTCTATAGTCTTCTATATTGTATATTCTGTATTTTACATTCTATATTCCATTTTCTTCTATATTCTATGTTCTGTGTTCTTTATACTTTATTTTATATTCTATATTTTGTATTCCACATTCTATATTCTATATTCTTCTGTACACTATATATTCTATATTTTATATTCCATAATCTGTGTTCTATATTCAATGTTCTTTTCCTGTTTAATTTTCTGTAGTCTATATTCCACATTTTATACTCTTTATTCTTCTGCAGTCTGTCTCATATATTCTTCTATATTGTATATTCTGTATATTACATTCTACATTCTATATTCCATAATCTTCTTTATTCTATAATGTATATTCTCTATATTATGTATTTTTGATTCTATATTCTGTATTCTACATTCTATATTCCAAAGTCTATATTTTTCAATATTCCATTGTCTGTATTCTATATTCAATGTTGTTTTCTATATTCTATATTTTTATAATTTTCTGTATTCTATATTCCATATTCTGTATACTATATTCTACATTTTATATTCTCTTATATTCCATCTTCTTTATTCTATATTTAATTCTACATTTTATATTCCAGAATCTTCTCTATTCTATAATCGTCTATATTCTATGGTCTTTATTCTATATTTTATGTTCTGTATTCTACTTTGTACATACTCTATTCTATAATTTTCTATGTTCTGCATTCCATACTCTGTATTCCATATTAAATATTTGATGTTCTATATTCTATATTTTTTGTATACTATATTCTTCTGAATTCTACATTCTATATTACATATCCTACACTCTGCATTTTATATTTTATATTCTTCTATGTTCTGCATTTCATAATCTTCTACATTCTTATTCTACATTCTATAATCTATTATAATCTATATTCTTCTATATTCTATATTTTACATTCTAAATTCTATATTCAATATTCTACATTCTAAATTTTTCAGTATTCTTCATTCTCTATTCCATATTCTATGTTCTAAAATCTATATTCCATTTTCTTCTATGTTCTACATTTTGTATGCTAAATTTTTCTGAATTCTGTCTTTTCTGTATTCTATACTTTTTACTGTATATTCTACCTTCTTATCTCCATTTTCTATAATCTAATACTCTCTATTCTACATTCTATATTCTTCTATATTATGTTATCTATATTCTTCGACTTTCTCTATTCTATATTCTTCAATAATGTATATCCTATTCCCTATATTCCATATTTGTCAATACTCTATTTACATCTATGTTCTATCTTCTATGTTCTGTAGTCTGTAGGTGTCAGCATCTGGGATAAAGGATTCGGGACCTTGCCTGGGGCAGAAGGCAGCCAAGGTCAGCGGATACTTGGAAGTCTAGTGACTTGTGACACTGCTGCCAGTGACAAATGGTGACTCCCACACTCACATATCCCCTGCTGGCAGAATGATAGTGATGGGTGGAGAAACATTGCTGCAGAGCACACTTTCAATGGGGCACCGGCCAAAGCAAAGAGCAGGGCAGGTAGTGGACATCATGGAGTTGAATGGTGAGCCAGTGAAGGGCCAAGTATTCCTCCTGTATGTGGCAAACAGGTCATCCGTGTCCCCATGTCCATGAACTATTGGACTGCTGGGGCCCAGGCTGCCAGGATTTTGGCCCTGCCTTCGGGCCCCGGACACATACGCAGCATTCCACCGCAGGCGGGGATATGTAGACAGCAAAAATTTGGAAAATGGCAGTGTCTCCTTGATTTCCCTCGCATCTGCCTTTTTGAGCGGCATGCTTTGTTTCCTAGTAGGATAAGGCACTGACGGAGGAAGGCAGGATTATGTGTGCAGGAAAGGTGTGTGCTGAGAGGGTGACGACGTTGAGGCCAGATTGGGATCTTTAGTCCCAGGAAAGGCCCCTGGCGGGTGTGGGTCAATGTTCTCTACCCATCCCCCTTGGCGGGGGGAGGTTTTCACCATACAAAGCAGCAGTGGAATTATTCGTTGCCGGAGAGGTTGCACCTGCCCACAAGCTCCACCTGGCCAGGGTCCGCTCCTACCGTATTGCCTATGTCAATCAACAGAAGCTAAGACATTCCAGAGAGACTACCTACTATTCTCTACCCACGGGGAAGTGGTAGAGCCAGGAGCCTCCCCCGTTTCATCTCCAGGCTCTCTCTCAGGCCCCTCATACTTGTGATGTGTCTCAGGGAGAGAATGAAGAGATTTCTCTGAATGAACACATACAGAGAGGGGCTACAGATGCTGAAGAAGGGCGCCTTGCCTACTGATATCCTAGCCTAAGTGGAAAAGAGGTACCTGCCTGCTGTCCCAGTGTGTCAAACCTGTTCACATCAGGGTTTGCCTACTCTGAAGTTATTCCCTGGATGCCCTCGATTTTGTGGCCTAAAACAGAAGGGTCCGTTGTGTGCCCATGGGTAAAATGGAGGGCTCTGAGGAACTGGCCGGTTATGCTGGACCTCTCCTATTAGCTCAGAGTTTGTGACAAGTCCCGGTCAGAAGTTCCGCCCAGCCTTCCGGTGGCTGTCACCATGGCGATTGGGAAAGAAGCCTTAGGCCCCACACTCAGCCTTCACCTGGCCTACCTGGCCTCTTTACCCTCATACAGACCGCTGTGTGGATGAAAGAAAGGATGTCGGCCAGTGACCCCATGTCCTCATTTCCTTTGAAGGATTAGGCTCCTTGCCTGGGCAGAAGACAGCCAAGGTCAGCCTGAGCTTAGACACCTAGTGACCTGTGACATTGCAGCCAGTGATGTCGATTTCCACACTCAGGTATCCACAGGTGGCGGATTCACAGTGGTCAGGAGAAGTGTAACTAGAGATCACACACTCACAAGGGCACAGGCCAAAGGTCAGGGAAAATAGCTGTAGTCGTGGAGCTCTAGCGGAGCCAGTCCACAGCCCAGGCCTCCCTCCTGTACATGGCAAAAAAGTAATCCATACGCCGTCCTCGGCAGCCTCTGGACAGCTGGGGTATTGGATGCCCGGATTTTGGCCGTGTCTTCGGAGAAGTGACACACATGTAGTGTGCTAGCGGAGGCTGTGGCCCAGCAGAGGGCAAAATCTTGAAAATGGGGGCTTCACTTGACTGCCTGTGCTCTCCTTTGGCTGAGTCACATCCCGTATTTCCTAGCAGGAGAAGGCGTTCGTGCAGAGAGGAGGATTCCATGTGTGCAGGCAAAGTGTGTGCTGAGATGATGAGTCGCTGGAGACCAGGGTGGACTCTTCAGACCCAGGATAGGCCTCTGGCAGGTATGTGTCAATCTTTTCTGCCCATGGCACTCAGCCGGATATTGGCATACAATGTTATGAGCAGAATTAGGAGTCTCTGGAGAGGATGCCACATGTCAGCAAGTTTCACTTGGCCAGGGTCCACCTGTGATGCAGCTCCCCAATCAAGCACTACTCTCTAGAGCTTCCAGATACACTACCAGATCTTCTCTGCCCATGGGCAAGCAGTACAGCCAGAGGCCTTGCCCCTTTGCTCTTTCGTCTCTAGGCACTCTGTCAGGCACTCCAAGCTGTGAAGTGACAAGGGGGAGAAGGAAGAGATTTCCGAGAATGAACACATCCGGAGAGAGACAGAGAGAGGCAAGATTCTGAGAGGGGTTGCCTTGCATACTGATATCCCCAGGAAAGTGGGAAAGAGGGACCTGGCCTGCTCTGCCAATGCCCTGAACCAGTCTGCACCAGGAGCTCCCTTGTGCCTGCGTAGAATTTCCCAGGGTGTGCTCAAATCCTGTGGCTACTAGGTGTCCTAGGTCACAATGGAGGGCCCTGTGTCAACTTTCTGGCGGGTCGGATCTCTGCCATTGGATCAGTCTTGTCACCAGGCCATCATAAGCTCCACCCACTCTTCAGGTGGGGGGAATTTCTCCATGGTGGTGGCAAAGAAACCTTAGTCCCGCCCACCTGGCCTTCACTTCACCTACCTGGCCCTCTGACCCTCACTCAGACTTCTGTGTTGATAAAACTTAATTTTCGCCAGTGCCCAGGTGTCAGCATCTGGGATAATGGATTCAGGACCTTGCCTGGGGCAGAAGGCAGCCTAGGTCAGCTAGTACCTGGAAGTCTAGTGACTTGTGACACTGCTGTCAGTGACTCATGGTGACTCCCACACTCACATATCACCTGGTGGCAGAATGACAGTGATGGGTGGAGAAACATCGCTCTGGAGCACATGTTCAATGGGGCAGCAGCCAAAGCAAAGGCCAGGGCCAGTAGTGGACGTGGTGGAGCTGAATGGCGAGCCCGTGAAGGGGCCAAGGATCCCTCCTGTATGTGGCAAACAGGTCATCCGTGTCCCCACGTCCATAAACCATTGGACTGCTGGGGCCCAGGCAGCCAGGATTTCAAATTTGCCTTCAGAGCCCGGCCACATAGGCAGCTTTGCACTGGATGCGGTGACATGTAGATAGGAAAAATTTGGAAAATGGCAGTTTCCCCTTGATTTCCCTGGCGTTGTCCTTTTTGAGCGGCATGCTTTTTTTCCTAGTAGGATAAGGCACTGACGGAGAAAGGCAGGATTATATGTGCAGGAAAGGCATGTACTGAGAGGGTGACAACGTTGAGACCAGGTTGGGATCTTTAGTCCCAGGAAAGGCCCCTGACAGGTGTGGGACAATGTTCTCTACCCATCCCACTTGGCAGTTATAGGTTTTCACCGTACAAGGCAGCAGCAGAATTGTTAGTCTCCGGAGAGGTTGCATCTGCCCACAGGTTCTACCTGGCCGGGGTCCGCCCCTACAGTATTGCCCATGTCAATCAACAGAAGCTAAGACCTTCCAGAGAGACTACCTGCTATTCTCTACCCACGGGGAAGCTGTAGAGGCAGAAGCCTCCCCTGTTTCATCTCCAGGCTCTCTCTCAGGCCCCTCATAGTTGTGATGTGTCTCAGGGGTAGAACGAAGAGATTTCTATGAATGAACACTTACACAAAGGGGCCATAGATGCAGAGGAAGGGTACCTTGCCTACTGATACCCTAGCATAAGCGGAAAAGAGGTACCTGCCTCCTAACCCAGTGTTTCTAACTTGTACGCATCAGGCGTTGCCTACTGTGAAGTTATTCCCTAGGTGCCCTCGACTTTGTGGCTAAAGACCGAAGAGGCCGTTGTGTATCCATGGGTAAAATGGAGGGTTCTGCGGAACTGGCCGGTTACGCTGGACCTCTCCTATTGGCTCAAAGTTTGTGACCTGTACCTGTCAGAAGTTCCACCCAGCCTTCCGGTGGCTGTCCCCATGATGATTGGGAAAGAAGCCTTAGGCCTCGCACTCAGGCTTCACCTGGCCTAAATGGCCTCTTTACCCTCATCGAGACCGTTGTGTTAATGAAAGAAGGGATGTCGGCTAGTGACCACGTGTCCTCATTTCCATTGAAAGATTAGGCTTCTTGCCTGGGCAGAACACAGCCAAGGTCAGCCTGAGCCTAGACACCTGTGACAATTCAGCCATTGATAGATGTTGATTTCCACACTCAGGTACCCACAGGTGGAGGATTCAGAGTGGTCGGAGGAGAAGTGTTACTAGAGATCACACACTCACGAGGGCACGGGCCAAAGGTCAGGGAAAATAGCTGAGGTTGTGGAGCTCTAGCGGAGCCAGTCTAGGGCCCAGGCTTCCCTCCCGTATGTGCAAAGAGGTGATCCATATGCCGCCATCCGTAGACTCTGGACTGCTGGGGCCATAGATGCCCGGATTTCGGCTTTGTCTTCGGAGAAGTGACGCACATGCAGTGCGCCAGCGGAAGCTGTGGACCAGCAGAGGGCCAAGTCGAAGCCTCGAGACGCAAGCGTATTTTGAGATTTTAATCTCATTTCCTTTTGTTTTGTTTCAAATGAGTAACCCGGTTACGTATTTACTTATTCATTCCTTCATTTATTTATTGCCCGGAAGGCAGAACGTCTCCCGGGCAAGCAGATCAGCCAGCTGCACCTGGCGGTGCCAAGGGATTTTCCGAAAGAGAGCGGGTCTGCATCGCTTCCCCAGGAGGACACCACCGGCGTTCTCTTTGGAACAAACCGTGGAATGGGACATTGATTGTGTCAAAATAATCCTGACTAAACTTCCGTACAATGGTGCGTTCTGTCCAATTATCCAGGCATTGCCAACCCGCGAGGAGAAGAGAGAGAAGGCGACGGAGAGAGGACTCGGGATGGAGGTGCGTGAGCCGCACTCGCAAGGGTACGTGCCGGTCCCGCCCTCCCCTCAAAGCCCCAACCCAGCTCCACTAGCGGCGGGATGTGTAGGCGCAGCAGCCAGCGGGGCAGGGAGCTCATCCTGCTAAGGCGATGGGCGGGGTGGGGGCAACCACCTTGGGGGAGGCGCAGATCTGCCGCCAATAGAACCGTCTGTGGGAAAGAGGCTATCAGAAACTCAGAGTCCCTAATGGCCTTAATAGGCGGGATATCGATAGGATCACAATCAACTCCCTGTCTGGCAGGATTGCGGGGTCAAGACCCTTGGCAGCCTGAGAATCCAAGGAATCCAGGATTCCCAGACTTGTCTGGTCCTTCTGGAATTTGTGATCTGTCCTAATTACCCCAGGGGTTGTAAATTCTACCCTCTAGGATGGTTTTTATGATGTTAATGAGGCAGGAGCACAGGCGGCGGTTATGTCAATGAGGGAGGAGGCAAGGTACAGGATTAGGTTGTATGGTCAGGCAGTCCCTTTTAAGACAGAAAAGAGAGAAGCTAGCAGAGAGGAGAGGGACCAATGGGCGCCAAGGAAGAAGAGGCAGAGGCAGACCACGTCCTTCGGACCTCGGGTCCCTGCACTGAGCAGCTCGTAGACCAGAAGATGACTGATGACTAGGGCCTTCACCCAGAGCTGACAGACAGGGAACTCCTTCCCCAGGCGCTGGCGCCCTGAATTGGAACTCGTCGCCTGGTCGACTGTGAAAGAATACATTTCTGTCAAAGCCACGCACTGGTGCTAGTTCCGTTAGGGCGGCACCAGCGAACTAAGGTGCCTGGGAATCACAGTCCGGTCCCCCAGCCCCCACCGACCTGACAAGGTGCTGAAAAATCCTTCCATTGGAAATGCATTCCTCTGACGCAACACATTAATAGGACGACCGTTGCCAAATCCCCTGATAAAATCTCTACTTCCACTTAGGAGTGAGTCATCCTGCCCTTCAACGCTTTCCTCTAAGGCCTCAGGTACTTAACGAAGGACTCCCGTGGGTCAGGTGATTTCCCACATGGGCCTTGGGGCCTTCCTTTGCTGCGCAAAGCATTCCGGGTGTGGCTGAGTCCTGTGTTTCTGGGAGCTGTTCACTTGGCCGCGAGTCTCCGTGCAGTCCGGCTGACTTGCCCAGATGGATCCGACCGGCGCTTCGAGTCGCTCTCAAAATCCACGAGGCCGACGAGAGAGGTTGGTTTTGAAGCCCAGTCAAAGAGAGACCCTGCAAGCAGCGTTTGAACAGAACCCCTACCCTGGTATAACTACCAGAGAAGAACTCGCCAGAGAAACTGGCATCGCGGAGAATCGCATTCAGACTTGGTTTGGAAACCGCAGAGCAGGTCACCTAAGGAAGAGCCGCTCGGCCTCTGGACAGGCCTCCGAAGAAGAGCCGTCCCAGGGACAGGGAGGGCCTCAGCCTTGGTCTCCGGAAAATTTCCCCAAAGCGGCCAGACGAAAACGCACACGCATCACCACATCGCAAACGAGTCTCCTAGTCGAGGCCGTCAAGAAGAACCGGTACCCTGGTAACGAGGCCAAGGAAGAACTGGCTCAATGAACTGGCCTTCCGCGATCCCGAATTCACGTATGGTTTCAGAACCAAAGAGCTCGGAAGCCGGTGCAGAGCGCGAGTGCACCGCCGAAGTCCTCGGCAGAGAGCCCGACTCATGCAGCCACGCTTCCACTTGACCAAAGCGACCTGTCCTCTATACAGAGCACCTACCCTCTCGGCCCACCCTCCCATCCTTCCAGCAGCAACCAAGCCATCCTACCTGTTCTCACTGAGTCCCGTACACTGTTTCTTCCCTCGGAACCCACCCAGGGCTGTGCCGGCCAAGCACCAGGTGCCATGATGGACCAGCCCGCCCTGACTGTGAAGACAGCAGAGACCTCTCATGCCCTGGGGACACACCTGAACCAATCGCCAAAAGGACTCACTGTGGGAGACAGGCTGTCAGACCCTCAGGCTCCTTTCTAGTCCCAATAACAGGAAATTACCAGGATCGCGACCAACACGCTGTCTCGGCAGGGTGGCTCGCCCAAGACCCTTCTCGGCCTGACAATTCGAAGACGCAAGGGCGGGTTCCGACTCAGCAAGTCACAGCTCCCTTCACACAATGGGGCTGTGAGGTGGCCCAGGGTGTGACTGTCCGATGGGAACCCAGCCAAGACACACTCCAGCACCCCGGACACTCCGAAGTACACCTGTGGCCAGAGCCGGCACAATCGGCTCAAGGGTCATGTCGTCCACCAGACCAAGACTGCCAGGAAACCGAGAGCCTTTTAGATGAACTCCTCTCCACCCCAGAGTTGCAGGGAAAGTCCCAAACCTTTCTGAATGCGGATCCACAGGAGGAGGACCCTCCACAACTCGGACTCTCCCTCGTCAACATTGACTTTCGGGCTCTGCTTAACGCGCTGCAAGACTGACTGAACCCACATCCAGGCATCTATCCCTTGAGGACGAATCCGTAGGATTGAAAGAGATGCTGGACAGCCACGACGCGGTATTCTGGAGCAAAAGGAACGCGGGAAGAAAGATAAGACTCTGGGAAACTTCGACCTAGCACATGGACGCAGCGCTGACTGTGCATCCTCAAGTCGTGGGGTGTCTGATTCCTTGGAGGCTCCTCGGTCTTGACCCCGGAGGCACCAGGGACACCAGGCAGTGGACCCATTGGCTAAAGCCAGATGAACAAAAGCCTTCGCACGACTGATCGGAACTCCTCCCTGCCATCATCGCCTCCTTGGCAGTCTGTGCAATCCACGAATCCTAAGCGAACCCCGGCGACGGAAATAGGCCTACCTTGTACACATCTCAACTTCTTTCCATTCTGGCAAGATGGGCCCTCAAATTGGAAATTATTGGGTAGGTGTGTAGAGAAAGAGGGGATGCCCTCTCTATTCATAAGGGGATTTTGTAAAAAGGACGGTTTCTTTCTTTCTTTTTTTTTTTAAACATGTTTCTTTTCCCTTAGGTGTGAGAGTGGGAATTGGGAACTGGAAGACAGTTTGTTCCACAGCTATCACCGAAGGAATGATGGCACAGTTTACGTTCCAGAGCAACCGACCCCTGTGAACAGAAGTCTCCCTTGGGCCACTTTCAACACACAGAAGATGGACTGAAAGGCCTTAGAGCAACACCATTCCATCGCCGAAGAAAGTGTATCGATGCGATTGCTGTCGCACGTGTTTGGAGTAATGTATATATATTCCGGGTCATATCTATCCAGACACTTGCCCAACTTATTAATCATTAAGTTTTTATACATAAACACCAGGCCTCTTTCTTATCATCTCTCAACTGAGACTCCTCCCATCGTCGTTGGAGGTGGTAGCCTCGGAAAGGTGATAGAGATTATCCAGCTGGATGAAGGAGTTCACTGGTAGAACAGGTAGATAATTGAAACCATAAAAAACGTAAGAAAATGCCACTATTGAAACACAGAGAACATGCATGCGAAACAAAAAATCTCCAGAGCACAAAGGATTGGGAAATGACAAGTGCCTCTCCAGGGCCTCTGCCCCATTCCTATGACCCCAATCTCCTACCCCTATCCCAGACGGCTGCGCACTCCCCCACTTGCCCAGTAGGAATGAGGTCATACTGCCCGCTCTTCTTCCTCCTGCGGTTTCCTCCTTTGCTGGCGTCTAGGCATTTGGTCCCACCAGCCCGCCACTGCCTGTCTGACCCTTTGTGCCTCCTCATTGCTTGCTGACCACTTATGAAGGGGCCGATTTGTCCCCAGCGTGGCCACCTTTGCACCTTACTGAATCTCTTGATTTTCGTCGGTCAGAAGGGTTTCTTAAAGGAACCAATGGGTTAAAGGAAGGAGCAACCAAGAAGGGAAGTGAAGAAAAGAAGGAATGTGTGACTCTGAAGACTATTTGCTTCAGTCCCGCCGGGCTCCTGAGCCTGAGCTTTGGCGACCCTGGGCTGTCCGGAATGAAGATGAGATGACGCCGGAGCTTAGACGCCCTAAGCCTTTGCGGCACTTCAAAGGCCCCGGGTGGAGAGCGGCGGGTTCAGCGTGAATTAGCACCGCACCCTCATCCTAACACTAACCCTAACCCTCGCCCTAGCCCTAACCCCCCCAGCCCTAACCTGAACCGTAGCCCTAACCCTAACCTTAACCAAAACCCTCCTGAGCCTGAGCTTTGGTGATCCCGGGCTGTCCGGGATTGAAGATGAGATGACGCCACAGTTCAGAGGCCCTGAGCCCTCAGGGCACTTCAAAGGTCCCAGGCGGAGAGAGGCGGGTTCAGCGTGAATTAGCCCCTCCGAGGGGTGGGGGGCTGGTCTGGGGAGGGGGAGGGCGGATAGCTCAGACGGGGTTCAGTGAGTCTAGAAGCGAGTCAGGGAGAGCTAGAGGAGGCGACGAGGTCCGCGCGGTGTCAAGGCCCTCCGCAGAGGCCTGCTCCCCAGGTCAGGGCGGATAGCGAAGGCCCTAGGCTGGAGCGGGAAGCCCAGGAGCTCCCGGCGCTTGGAGGGGAGGCTGCGCCCTCTGGCGGCCGCGGGCGGCAAGGAGGCGGGCCCGGAGTCTTGGCGGCAGCTGAAGGCGGGTCAGGGAGGTGAGTCTGGGAATGAGTCCGCGACAAATTCAGTGGGGCCAGGAGAGCAAATTTATCTCGGGCTGACTGCGCGCCTACGTGACTACCTAAAGGGGTTGACCTGCTTTTCCCAGTGAAGTCACGGGATGGGGGTCGTGGAGAAGCGGACCCAACCGGGTGACACTGTCAGAAGGGCACACCAGAACGACTGTCCAGAAACGTCGCCGATGCGTTCCAGCAGATGTAGGTTATTTTTCAAACGATATCCCTGGAGTTACACATAACTACAGAAACATTTTTTGCAAGCCGTGCTTACGTGTGTCGATGCAACTAGAAGGTTAAAGAAGCTATGCGAGCCTCCCTTCGCAACCTGATAAGGCACTGTGGGGAGAGATGTGGCGATCACCCGATTACAAGGACGCTTGGAAACGCGTGGTTCCGCGGTCTGTGTCATGTTTTCTTTGCCGCTGGGCTTTTTGTAGTCGCTGATTTGGTCAAAGTTTCTGCTGTTTTAGGTACGATATTGTGGGAATTAGTATTTGTGAGCCGGGGTCAGCTATGTATCTATAGATATGCATGTATATTTTTTATAGTTATTTTTTTGGAGAATGAAGTAGTAATTCAAGGTGAAAGAAGCGTTGTACGGGAATTACGATTTAACATTAACAGGACAAAAACCAACGCTGAATACTCTGTACGGTGCGGTATGAGAGGCGGTGGACTGCGTGGGTGATGCCCTCAGTTGCTGTACTGGGTGACACGAAATTTCGAGACGCCACCGTATTGTGAGATTTTAATCCTAACTTTAACCTTAAACCCTAACCCTAATCCCTAACCCTAATCCCTAACCCTAATCCTTATCCTAACCCTAATCCCGAACCAGAACCCTCAACCCGAACATGAACCCCTAACCCCAACCGCAACGCCAACCCCAACCCGAACCCTAAACCCAAACCCCTAACCCCAAACCTAACCATAAAGCCCAACCCTAACCATAAAACCCTGACCCTAACCCAAACCCTAACTCTAAAACCCTAACCCAACTCCAAACACAACCCGAAAACCTAACCCTAACCCTAAACTTGACCCCAATCCCTAACCCTAACCCGACACTGAACCGACCCCTGACCCTGAATCTAAACCGAACCCTTAACCCTTAACCATAACCCTAACCCGACCTGAAGCCCTAACCCTAAACTCTGACCCTAACCGAACCCAACCCTAACCCTGACCCCGATCCCTGACCCTAAACGTAACCCTTAACCATAACCCTAAACCTAACCATAAAACCCTAACCCAATGCCAACCCCAACCCGAAACCCTAACCCTAAACCCTAACACTAAACCCTAACCCGAACCCTCTAACCCTAACTCTAAAGCGAAGCAGCACCATCTAACCCTAACCCGAAACCGAACCCTCTATCCCTAACCCTAACCGAAACCCTAAGCCTAACCCAAACCCTCTAACCCTAACCGTAACCCTATCCCGAGCCCTCTAACAGTAACCGTAACCCGAATCCTCTAACACTTTCCCTAACCGGGACTCTCTAACCCTAACCCTTACCCGAACCCTCTAACACCTGAACGTGAACCCTCTAAACTTAACCCTAACCAGAACCCAAACCCTCTAACCCTAACACCAACCTGAACCCAAACCCGAACCATCTAAACCTAACCCTAACCCTCTAACCCTAACTATAACCCAAACCCGAACCCTCTACCCCTAACCCGAACATGAACCCTCTAACTCTAACACTAACCCCAACCCGATCCCTCTAACCTGACCCTAACCTGATCCTTCTAACCCGAACCCTCAAACCGTACCCTTAACCCTCTAGCCCTATGTAACCCAAACCCTCTAACATCAACACTAACCCTCATCTTCCCTCCAACCCATTACCTAACCCTAACCCTGACCCGAAAACTCTAACCCTTAACCCTAAGCCCTAACCCACCTTACCCAGACCCCTGACCCATGACCCTGACCCTGAAAACTGACACTGATCCCTGACCCTGGCCACAACCCGGACCCGAAACTCGGACCCTAAACCCTGATCCTAATCCTAACCCTGGAACCTAACCCCAAGCCCTAACCCAAGTCCTAGCCCTAAGTCCTAACCCTAAACCCTAAACTCAAAACCTAGCCCTAACTTCTAAAACTAACCCTAAACCCTGACCCTAAACTCTAACCACCCCACCCCCAACCCTAAGCAGCACCACAAGCCTCCAATCCTAACCACCCCAAACCACCTTACCATAATCCCAAACCTCCTAACCCAAACCTAATCCCAACCCCAACACCCCTAACCCCAACCCCTCTAACCCTATGCCCAAACCCCCAAACTCTAAGCCCAACCCCCAAACCCTACTCCCCTGATCGTAACCCCAACCGCCCTAACCCTAACCCAAACCCTGAACCCTAAAACCCTAACCCTTCATGGCATTCTTTTACCACTTAATAGTACTCCATCATATGGATATTCCATACACCACAACGTGGCACAGTCCGACATGGCGTGACACCGGAGGACATGACACAAGGCAAACGATACAACTTGACACAAAGGAGAGATCCGTAACAGCCGACTTAAAAATGCGTGGAAGCTGAAACTTTGCTTGGGCAGATGGGACCTGAACGTGAACTATCTGATTTTCTGAATCCCCTGTGAGAAAAAATCTCATTGCCTTGCTCGTCAATGACGTGTTCAAAGAGGCCCAGACAGAAGACTACGGTGGGTGGTGGAGGTGCAGGCACAGGAATGGCAGAGGCACATAGGGGAGCCAGAATCCAACGACTACTCACAGTAACTGAAGGCCACAGACAGTTCTATCCCATCTTGAGTGACCCTTGTGCATTCAGTGGCCACATACCCCCAAACAGCCCATCACACATGGGCCCAGGCCAGGTCCAGGAGTACATCACGGGGGGACAAGTCCTGTCTCCCTTGACTACACCAACATGGTGAGGGCGTTTTTTCTACCAAGCCGGGAAGCATGCATGCACTACCCACTGGACAAGAGATGAACGACGGCATCAAGAGGCACTCTGGGGCAGCTTCACACATCTATTCAACTAGCCCAGGGTCACGTCACTAAGTGTACACCCTAACTAAGCAGCTTGCACCTTTGCACCTCCAGCACGATGGGCACCAGATGGGTGAAGGCAGAAAACTGGAAGTCATTATAGCGGTTTCCATGTTGGGCCCGGCGCTTTCAGCCTGGAACGCCGTGATGGGACAACTACACAGGCACACTGATATGCCCACTATATGATGCCAGCTGGGTGACTGGCAAGACCCTCCACCACTGTGTAGTGGTAACAATAGGCAGAGGGTGCCCTGCGTCACCAACACTGAGTCAGCAGACCTCTCCTGGCAAGTAGAGGAGCCCTGCCTATGAGCCACGAACACAATGTGTAAGGGGATTGGCAATGGCTTGCAGAGCCAGTAAAACACACCGTCAAAGACATAAAGCTTTACTAAAGAGAGATCCTCCCCACAGGTCGGCCACCACGTCGGACCATGCAAAGCACTCAGCGACGCCCAGAGGAATGCAGAGGTCTGTGCCATAGCGGTACCAGAAAGGAAAATAAGCTCAATTGTTCACAGCTAGGAAGAGAAACTGCTGTTTCATGCTCACCAGGTTTTGTCAACAAACAGCACATGCCCATCTCCACCCACCACTTTTGCGGGTAAGGACAAATCACTGCAGCAGCATCGGGTCCAAAAAAGGCATTTTTTTCTCATCTCCATGGAGCCAGCGTCGAGAAAACACACTGTTTCGCGGGCACGGGGCATTTGTACCCTTTGTGAAAACAATGTTATGTGCCTCTTTGGGTGCAGATTCAAACGCGACAGGGACAGCGTGCAACAATGATGAAGAGAGGCGCAGCAAAAATCACGCAAAATGAGCATGGCTAGGAATGGGTGAGAAGACCGTTGGAGGGAGGATCACGTTCTTCCCCGCCATCCAATCACGTGCTGTGTAAAAGCGGTCAGGAAAGCCCCAGTTGGTGAATACCTGACATGAGAGGAACAGAGCAAGGAAGAAAAATGACGCAAGATGGTATGAACATCGCGGAAACCCCAGGTTGCCTTCAGGAGGGGGCACGCCGGTTAGAAGATTCACAACGCCGGCACAACGACGCCATGGGCCCCAGGAACCCAGGGAAGACAACCATTGAATACCTAGAAGCACAAAAGATGGCACAAATGCACCAGGTACGATTTCAAGTAGGGAGCAGATAAACATGTGGGAATCGGTAGCCCATAAACGCAAAAAACACAGGACCCCAACTTATTTCACAGGAATCACCATACAAATAGGGCATATAGGAAGCTACTTGGTGAACCAAAACGTGTATTTATAGCTTAAGAAACAGCGACTCAGGGTAAGAGACGCACCCGCGTCACAGCGATCTAAAGGAACTGCTTCACATAAATCGCGGGGTAACACAACCCCATCTCTCGCAGCCCCGGAGCTCCAGGGGTACTCTAGTCTATGCACGAGACAGTGTGATGGAGCCGGCCGGGACCGGGCAAGAGCTGGAGCGATTGCCTGTGCGCACCACGGGAAGAATGCACCAACAGTGAACGGTTGAAGGAACCTCCAGAAAAAAAATTAGAAAAACTTTGGAAGGTTTGACCGCTCCAAACGTACGAGCCACGCTCGAAGACACATGCTGGGGGTCCGGGCAGCGAGCAGCAACCTACAGTGCCAGCAGTGGGGAGATGGTGTTGCCCCGGGGACCCACGGAGCAGGACTTGAAAAAAAAATCTCGGGCGGTTTAGTTCTTCCGACGGTCCGGGACCCACGCAGGTGAACACGGGGCGCGTACATGGGCCACAACATACCTACACCACAAGGACCGGTGACGAGACGTCCACGCGAAGGAAGACACGTGAAAGCCTGGAGCATGCCTTCTCCTACTCTTCAGCCTGAACCATCTCGGTCCGGCACAGTTCGATGTACGCGGACACAGGGAGGTGGGGGAACCGGAATGGACTGGTCGACCTGGGCGAGCGGCCAAAATCCTCTCACCCATTAACGCAGCGGCTACGGCAGCGAAAGCCACCCCAGCCAGTTGAGGCTGCAGGCCCAATTCCGGGACGTGGCTCTGGCGCCGGCGCCCCACCGTGACCGGGACGATCCTGCCGACGCCCACGGCGTCCTGGAACGTCACCTCGGCCAGCGCAGCCACCTCGCCTCCCATGTGGTCGGCGCTGGAGTTCCGAAGGAAAACGATATCAAAGCGGCCGCCAGGTGGCGGCCGACAACCGGCGCGGGCGACAGCGGGACGGATCCGGATAGGCGGGCGGCGAGGGCGCACCGCAGGACGCCCGGAGGTCCGGTCTCGTCTGGGCTCCCCCCGCCCCCGCCCCCGCCCCAGCGCCGCCGCCGCCGCCGCCGCCGCCGCCGAACACGTTTCTTTCTCCCACTTAATTTTACATGCCAAGTAGATTTTCTTTATATATTGTCCTTTCCTCATATTCGTTGATTTTGTTCCTAGTCTCTATTTTTCCCTTGTATTTTATTTTGATGAGAAGGATAGTTTGTCTTTTGTGGTTACCTTATTATTTACACCTATTTTTTTTAATTTTAAACTATTTCTTTGTATCACCGTATCTTCCTCTCCGTATGGAAACTGTATAAATACATTTCTTAGTCCCTCTTTATTATTTTAATGTTGTCTTCTTTTATATAATAACATCGCTGTTACTCTGTTTTGGGCTTTTATTTTAAACTTACTTTGTTTTTTTGGATTTCCCTGTCTGGGTTGACTTCTGGTTGCTCTGCCCAGTGTTCTAGTCTTGCGTTGACAGGTGATATTATTGATTTTCTAGCCAAAGAACTCCCTTTAGTATTTATTGTAGTTTTGGTTTAGTTTTTACAAATTCCCCGAACTTCTGTTTTTCTGGAAATATCTTAATTTCACTTTCATATTAAGAGACAGTTTTGCTGGATATATGATTCTTGGCAGGCAATTTTTTTCCTTCAATTTTTTAAATATGTCATCCCATTGTTTTTTTTGCCTGCGTGGTTTCTGCCGAGTAGTCCGAGCTTATTCTTATTGGCTCTCCCTTGTAGGTGACTTTTCTTTTATGCCTTGTTGCTCTTATAATTGTCTCTTTATCTTTGGTTTTGGCAAGCTTGATTATATCTTGATGACTTTCTTTTAAGATCTAGCTTATGTGGAGTTTGATGAGCATCTTGGATAGATATCTTCTCATATTTCACAATATCCAGGAAGTATTCTGCCAAACCTTCAACAATTTTCTGTTGTCCGTTCCTGTCTGCTACTCCAATCACTTGTAGGTTATTTCTTTTGATAGAGTCCCACATGATTCTTAAGGTTTCTTGATTTCTTTTAATTCTTTCATCTGATTTTTTCTTCAAATATATTAGTGCTAAGTGATTTTTCTGCAAGTTCAGAAATTCTAGCTTCTACTTGCTCAATTCTGCTCCTCTGACTTTCTATTGAGTTGTCTAATTCTTTAAATTTATTGTTACTCTTCTTAATTTCTGATTGCTGCCTGTCTATGGATTTTTCCAGCTTATTAAGCTTTTCATTATGTTCCTGAATAATCTTTCTATTTTCTTCAATTGCTTTCTCTGTGTGTTCCTTGGCTTGTTCTGCGTATTGACTCCTTCCTGATGACTTGAAGGGTTCTGTATATTAAATTTTGTATTCTGCCTCTGGTAATTCCAGGAATGCACTTTTATCTAGAAGATCCCTGGATTCTTTGTTTCGAGAGGCTGTTGAGGTGATCATGGTCTGCTTCTTTATGTGACTTGATATTGGCTGTTGTCTCTGAGCCATCTATAAGTTATTGTATTAGTTTATGCTTCCTTACTGTGTCGTAGCTGCTTGCTTTGTTTTGTTTTGGTATACCCCATGGGTTGCTTGAGTGAGCTACCTTGATTATGTTCACCTTTGGAGCTCTGGGGTCCTGTCCCCAGCTCGCTAGAGCCGTGATCAGGTATATCAGTCTAGGAGTCCATTCACTTTTCTTGTATGAATTCAGCTCAGGTCTCCAGGTAGCTGATATCAAGTGTGTGGTACAGGCTCTGTCTTACAGTCTTACGGGGGCAGGGGTGATTGGTGTATATACCGGTATCTGATTGCAGCAGGGGGTCATGCTCTGAACAAGGCAGGGGGCTGAGCACTGACCCCCGATTTACTCTGAGGAAAACGTGTCCATATTAACTAGAGCATTCTGGTGGGTGGGTTCTGCAGACGATCCGTGGGCACCCAAAGTTTTTGGTTGTAAGGACTAGGAGGTACCAGTTATCTCTGGACCCCTGTCGTGGGTGGCTGGGTGACCTGAGTGGAACTACCAGTCCTTAGGTACCTGCTGTGAATAGGTGAGGACACCTTGTTTAATAGGCAAAGCAATGTCAAATGTCAAACACCCATCTCTCCACTGCACAGCTGAAATGGTTGCAGTTTGCCAACAAGGGCCTATTCTCCTGAAATAGGCCCACACAGGTCCATGCAGAAGGGAAAGTGCTCAAGGACCACGTATGGTTTATGCCTGGATAGCAGCCGCTTCTGTCCTGAGCTCCCCTGGTTAACGGACTAGCAAATTATCTTTTCACCCATTGCACATTTTTTCTCTCCCCAAGGCCAGAAGGATGGCTCTAGCTGCTCAACAGGGCAATATCAGGCCCAGAGATTCAGCCGTTGAAGCTGGCTTGCGGGTGGAGGGGCGCGGTAAAATACACACAAGTACTTAGCTTTTGCTGAGAGTTCCATTCTCCTCAGGTTCTGGAGGTGTGAGCAGGCTGTGTGACTGGCTGTTCCCCCTGAGGGAACAGCAGTGGAACGACAGTACCAGCCCACCGCAGCAGCCGCTCTGGGAACGGTGCCTGAGGGCTCCCCGCGATACAAGTCCGGTAAACCGTCTCTGCTTCCGAAAGGTCTCTTCCTCTCGCTGCCCCTCAGTGCGTTGTCTAATCTAAGCTCGCCTTTGAGGATCAGGACTCCCGGCTTGTCACAGATACACTCGCTCACCTGTGTGTTTCAGGTCTTTGTTGTCAAGAGGGCTAGCCAGAAGCGTCAGTCTATTCCACCGCCTCGGCTCCACCTCCCAAAGTCCCAACCGGAGGGGGTCCGCCCAGCCAGGCCATTTCACCCCTCAGCCAGGTAGCTCCTGTCTACACCATGCCGGCCAGCCAGCGTGTCCGGATAGGGATCCCCTCTCATTGGGAGGCAGGCAGGCGAGCAGACGGGTGGGGCGGACAAACCACTCGGGGTGGCCCTAGGAGGGAGGACCCTGGGAGACAGGCTGGACTCAGGGAAATGGAGCGGAGGCCCTGGGCCGCCGTGGCCAGCGCGCGTCCGCCCGCCGGGATCGCTTCCCATCTCGTTGGAGCCGCAGAGCTCCGGAGGAGAACTATATCGAAGCGGCCGCAAGGTGATGGCTGACAACCGGAGAGAAGGGCGGAGGGCAGAACCGGGTCAACCTGGGCCCCGGTCAGCTCTTGAGGGTGGGAGAGGGGACAGACTCCCTGGGCCGCCGGGGAAACCTCTCGGGAGCGTCGCGGGGCGTTTACCCCTCGCCGCCGCCAAACACGTTTCTCGGCGCGGGGCGGCTGGAAGGCCTTGGGGCCCGCCACGGAGCGGGGTCGGTTGGGCCAAGGGGATCCACCGGGCCGGGCCCTTTCCTGCCTCGGCAGGGACGATCCCGCAGACGCCGCCGCCGGCGTCCGGGAACGTCGCCTCGGCCAGCGCGGCCACATCGCCTCCCGTGCGTGTCGCCGGCGCCGGAGCTCCGGAGGAAGACGATATCAAAGCGGCCGCCAAGTGGCGGCCGACAACCGGCGCGGAGGGCAGCGGGACGGATCCGGATCGGCGGCCGGTGAGGGGGCATCGCCGGGCGGCCGGACGCCCGGCCCCATCCCGGCTCCATCCCGGCTCCACCCCCCCGCCCCTTCCCCACCCCCCGGCATCGCCCCCGAAGACGTTTCTCGGCGCGGGGCGGCAGGAAGATGGTAGGGCCGGCCGCCACAGCACAGGGTCGGGTCTGCCGGGATGATCCCGCCGACGCCGCCGGCGTCCCGGAGAGCGGTGCTGGCCAGCCGGCGCGGCCGCATGGGGATCCCATCTCGTCGGCTGGCGGGCGGGCAAACCCACAGAGGCCAGCCGGCCAGGGACGCCCGCCCTCCCCAAGCAGGTACGGATCGTCTCCGGGCCTCCTGGGCAGACTTGGAAACCACTCGGGGGCGGGGACCCCTGGGACGGAGGATCCCGGGAGCCAGGCCGGACTCGGGGAAACGGAGGGGAGGCCCCGGGCCGTCATGGCCAGCGCGCGCCCGTCGGGATCGCTTCCCATTTCGTTGGCGCCCCAGAGCTCCGGAGGGGAACGGTATCGAAGCGGCCGCCAGGCGACGGCTGACAACCGGAGAGAAGGGCGGCGGAGCGGAACAGGGTTCACCTGGGCCCCTGCCGGGGCTTGGGGGTGGGCTAGGGGACAGACTGCCCTGGGCCGCCGGGGAAATCTCTCGTGAGCGTCATGGGGCGCGCGCGCCCCCAAAAGGGCAGAACGGGTAGGCTCCCGAGGGGATGAGCGTCCACCAGGGGTGGGAGGGAGAAGGGAGCACGTCCCAAGTGTCGGACGGGCAGGTGTTCTCCGATCCGTATCATTTGGACGGACGCGACAAACGGAACAGAATGAGACCACCAGCCCCCGAAGTTTTCCTCCTCGTTCTTTGAGTGCCTGCGTGGCGCAGCAGGCAGACCGGGAGACGTTTTCCGCCGTCGTCCCTGTCGCCGAGCCAACGATACGCGTGAGGCGGGTTGAACGGGCAAATTGCGTCCGGAGGGAGGAAGGGAGGGAGCCGTGTGTTTGCCGGCATCCGCGTCGCAAAAGAAAACCACGGCCGCCACCGAGAGCGTTCTTCCTCATTGCTTTTCATCCTCCCGCGACGCGGGAGGGCAAACGGGGGGGTGCGGCCAGGAACACCTTTCCAAAGTCGGTACGGACCGGCTCTGGGCCCCCCGGTCGGACTGGGAGAACATCTCACCGAGGGAGGCCCTTGAGGCTCTCTGGAGAGAGGCCGGACTTAGTGAGGTCCAGCGAGGCGCGGCAGGACGGCCGCGAACGCCCACCCAGAGGCCCTCAGGCGGTTTGGCCTGAGTGAGTGGTCTCCAGGCTGGCGGGCGGACTCGGGAAGGTGGCGTCTCAGGGGCGGGGGGGAGGGAGCGGGGTGAGTCGGCGTCTCGAGAGATCTCCGGCGGCTCCCCAGCGCGGGCGGGCGGGCGTGCGTGAGTCATGGGGGGTGGAGTGCCAGAGAGGGGTTGGGGATGGGGGGCCGAGTGTGGGGTGGTGGGGGGGTCGGAGGGTGGGGGTGGTGGGGGACCACGTGCGTTGGGCCTGGGGGGTGGGGTGCTGAGGGGGGCGGGGAGTTGGCAAACGTTCCGGGTGCCCTGGTGCGCGCGCGTGTGCGCGGGTGTGTGTGTCTGTGCTCGCGTCTGTGTGTGTGCTTGTGCCTGTGTGTGCGCACGCGTCTGTGTGTGTGCGTGGCTCCGCATGTGTGCGTGCGCGCGCGCGGGTCTGTGTGCGTGTGTGTGTGCGCGTCTGTGTGTGTGCATGTGCACACGCGCGTCTGGACATGTGTGTGCCTGCGTGTGCGCATCTGCGTGTTTGTGCATGCGTGTCAGCGTGCATGCCCGTGTGAGTGTGTGCGTCTGTACAGGCACGAGTGCGCGTCTGTGCGTGAGTGCGTGTCTGAGCGTATGCGTCTGTGCATCTAGCGCCGCCTGCCGGCGAGGGCGGCTGCCACCTATCACCCCCCGCCCGACCCCCACTCCCCCAACTCAGCCCGCGGTGAGGGCCAGGGCCATATTCAGCTTGGGGGGAATGGTAAGGCCAAGGGCAGCGTCGCCGTTCCCGCGTTGCTCGCGTTACCGTGCCGCGAACGTCTCCTGGGAAGCTGGAGGAGCAGGTGTGTGAAGCTCGTGCTGCACGTGGACCCTACCGGGGTTTTCCGGGACGACCTACCGCCGTTGTTGAAAGCTCTCGGTGAACTGGACATCTGACGGATCCCTCCCTGTCCTCCCTGTCCGAGGGACCTCCTGAGATATGTAGAAGGGGAAGGGTACGGTAGGCTGGTTCGGCTGGAAGACATCCCATCCCCGGGAGGCGTTGATCGATGGGAAGACAGGACCGGGAAGGAACCGGTTTCAAATCAGACGATGGCTGAACTTAGGCGACGGTACGCGGACTCCTCCGTCTTCGCCCGTGTTTGCGACTCTCTACGGGGGGATCTTTCCTGAAAGCGGGTGACAGGCGGGTGTGCCGTCGTCCCGTGAAGACGCGCTACTACGAAGGGGCTCTAAATGCAGGCCGTCCTTGGGGGCGGTTTATTTTTTCTCAGTCGTGGGTGAACCCCACATGGAGAGAAACACCGGAGTTTGAACAGTGCTCGCGTGGGGAGTAGGGCGTGGCAGTGAAGACTCACGTTCGTCATCATTCTCATTTCTGTTTAGATAACTCTCTGTGCTGCTGCCATCGCTTGCCATCGAGCGGGTCGGGACTCGGAGCGACCCTAGAGGAAAGAGTTGATCCACCCCACGGGCTTCCGGAGGAGCAGCCGGTGGATTCGAACCGCCGACTTTTCAGTTGGCAGCTGAACTCCTAGCCGCCGCGCCGCCAGGGCTCCGTCTTTGCATTTGCTCTCCAGTACTCGGTGAGTTGGTTTCGCCCGAGAAGCGGAACGGCTCTCGGAGAGGAAAACCCGGTTTCAGAAAAGGAAGGAGAGAGAAAGAGGGAGAGGGAAAGGAAGAGGGAGAGGGAGAGGCGTACCTCAATGCCGAGCCACCCTGGTGACAGGGATAGCTAGAAAAGGGTGGTAGGCATGTACGTGCGCACACCCATGGCTGCAGATACGGACACGCAGGGGTGTACACGCGCCTGTGTGCGGGTGTGTGCGTCCGCACGTGCGTACTCGTACACGTGTTCCTGCCCTGCGTACACGCACAGGAACACGCGCGTAGGCGTGTATGCAGGTACGGGCGCGCCTGCGCCTGTACACGCCCCCGTGGGCGCTTCCGTGCGCGTGCGTACGTGTAGGGGTGTGCACGTGCGTGTGCGCGCTTGTACGTACATGCCCGAGAGCACGCGCGTCCACGCGTGCACGAGCCTGCACCTTCACATGGGCACCTGCATGCGCTCCTGAGTGCCCCTGCCTCTGCGTGGGATCCGTCAGAGCTGAAAGCGGTGCCGCCGCCGCCATGTTTTTAAGATCCTTTGGCTCACGCGCCGCCCACCCCCACCACTCCTTTCCGGCTACCTTCGAAGGGAAACACCAACTTTCAGAACTTGGGGCGTGGCATTCACGGATGGGCAGAGCGAATAGCCCTTCAGCTTTACCTTGCTGAGATAGAACGGGAGGAGTCACGAGAGCCTTAGGAAATGGAGCGAGGTGACGAGAGGGTGCACTGAAAGGCAGGAGTCGAGAACTCCGGTCACAGGAGTTTTCCTTCCGTAGGTTGTAGAGAGCTCCACGTCGCACGCACCGGCGTTAGGTAGCTGCCTCCAGGGCCGCGGTTTCTACTCTGCTGACTCAGTTGAGACGGGACGTCTCCGAGTGTGTGCGCGCGACCCAAAGGCGGTCGTCGAGGGACGACGGCACCCTCGGTCCGTCGAACCCCCGCACCCTCGGATGGATGCAGAAACTCTCTTCGATGTCACGGAGGCAGTCCCGACAGAAACCGTAGGGGCACGTGCCATTGGCTCTAGCCCTGCCTCCAACGAGGACCGCTGGCGCCACCCGCCCCCACCGCCCACCCGCACCCCCAACCCCACCCAGCCTGCGCCCATTCTGTCGGCCCCACGCTGGCAATATCTGGATCCAGCCGAATGTGGCCACCAGGTGGCACCCACCAGGTGGGGAAGAGGTTTGGAGATGGTGGAGGCAGTGGGGGTGGTGGGGGGCGGTGGGGTGTGGGGGGCGGAGGAGGAGGGGGAGGAGGAGGACGGACGGACGGACGGATGGACGGAAGGATGGAAACCCGTCCGCCCATGCGTGCGCACACGCACGCACCACAGAGTGCCCTCCAAAGACACGGATGCACACACGGAGCACATGGAAACCTGGAAATGGACAAGCGCGCGCGCACACACAGCAGACACAAGCCCGGGATGCTCAGGAGACACAGAGGTAGGTGCAGGCAGGCAGAACACGCGGGAACGTGGACACACTGCACCCACGGGCACGGTCCGCGTGCACACGCAGTCCCAGACGCACAGCGACTCACACGGACAGACGGCACAGCCGAAACACGGGAAGATATGCCACACAGGCACACACCCTTGGACCCGCCCCACAAGCCCGCCTGCCGCCCCCCCCCCCCGAAGCGGGACGTGCGCCTGCACAGAGGGTCGCAATGGGGCAGACGGCCACGCCGCAGCACTTCGGACACGACGTCTCCCCACATGCACGACACAATACACGCGTCACACGTGAGATGGGGCAAACGCACGAAGTACATATGCTCGACCGCATGACTCGCGCGCCGGCCGACCATGCGCCTGTGTGGCATTCCGAAGCAGGCGCGCCACACTCGGACAGACGGGGTGCGTGACACACGCATGCACCACCACACGCAAGGTACACGCGGCACACGGGGGTGCACGTGCATGCACCCGAGAGTCCACATGCGCAGCCACGCGGACAGGTACGCACGCGCAGCAGCAGCAACAGCAGCAGCAGGAGCAGCAGCAGCAGCCGCAGGAGCAGCAGCAAGGACTACCCTCTGGAGACAGGGATGCACGCCCGGAGCACGCGGAAACACGGAGACGCAAGTGCACAGCAGACGCACGAATGGAATGCTCAGGAGATGCAGAGGTAGACACGGGCAGGCGGAACACATGGGAAATTTGGACACGCGTCACCCCCACGCACACGATACACGAAGCACGCAGGCACGGTCCACATGTGCATGTGCTGCACAGGACGCTCCGGGACACGGACACGGACGCTGCCCCGTACACGCGGCACCCACGGGCAGGCGTCACGCGGACTCGGACACACACCCGGCAACGCACGTGGACAGACTGCGCAACCAAAACACGGGCAGAAGACGCGAACGTACGGGCGCCTCCCGCGCCACGTGCACGCGCGACGTCCCGAAGTTGCCATGCCACGGTCGCACGCTAAGACGGACGTGGACGCACAGCGTGCCCGCGCCGCCCACGGGCACAGCAGGCACGCCACGCTGCGCCGATGCAAGGCGCCATGGCACCCCGCGGCGCACAGGGGGGATGCCCACGCAGAAGACGTGGCAAAGGGCACACGCCCACGGTCCCCCGACATACCTTGCTTTGCATTTTTGCTTTTTTGTCTTGCCTTTTTCCTTGTTTTTTTTTTTGTCCTTTTCCGTTGTCTTTTTGCCTTTTTCCCTTTCCCTTTGGCCTTTTGTGTTGCCTTTTTGCCTTGACTTTTTCTCTTTTAACGTTGTCTTTTTCATTGTCTTTTTGTCTTTATGACTTGATTTTTCGCCTGTTTACCATATTTCCTTGCTTTTTTGTCTTTTTCTCTTGTCTTTTTGCCTTTCCCCTTTTTGCCTTGCATTGTACCTTTCGCCTTGTCTTTTGACTATTTGCGTCTTTGCCTTTTTTCCGTCTACCTTATCTTTTCACCTTTTTATCTTTTTCCCTTACCTTTTTGCCTTTTGCCTTGCCTTTTTCCCTTTTTGCTTTCCGTTTTAGCTTTTTGCCTTCTCTTTTTGACTTTTTCCCCTCTTTGCCTTTTTCCTTTTTTGTCTTATCTTTTTGCGTTTTTCCTTTCCTTTATTCCTTTTTGCCTTGCCTTTTTCCTTTTTGCCTTTTTACCTTGCTTGCCTTTTTGCCTTGCCTTTTTCCCTTTTTGCCCTTTTCTCTTGTCTTCTGGGCTCTTTGGCTTTTTTCCTAGCTTTTTTCCATTTTAACTTTTGCCTTATCTCTTCTTTTTTGCTTTTTCGCATTGGCTTTGTCTTTTAGCCTTTATTCCTTTCCTTCCATTGCCTTTTTGCCTTTTTCCTTGCCTTGCTTTGCTTTGCATTTTTTCCTTGTCTGGCCTTGTGTTTTTGCCTTGACTTGCCTTTTGACTTTTTGTCTCTTTTTTTGGCCTTTTTCCCTTGTGTTTTTGCTGTTTTCCCTTTCCTTTTGCCTTTTGTATTGCCTTTTCACCTTGACTTTTTCCCTTTTAACCTTGTCTTTTTCATTGCCTTTTTCCCTTTATGGCTTGCCTTTTTGTCTTTTTACCGGATTGCTTTTCCTTTTTGCCTTTTTACTGTATTGCCTTGCCTTTTTGGCTTGTCTTGCCTTTTTGTCTTTTTCCTTTTTGCCTTGCATTTTACCTTTTTGCCTTGTCGTTTGACATTTTGCCTCTTTGCCTTTTTTCCGTCTGCCTTATCTTTTTGCCTTTTGTCCTTTTACCTTGCCTTTTTGCCTTGCCTTTTTACCTTGCCTTTTTGCTTTACCTTTTTGCCTTCTCTTTTTCCCTTTTCGTTTTAGCTTTTTGCCTTGTCTTTTTGACTTTTTCCTTCTTTGTGTTTTTGCCTTATCTTTTTGCCCTTTTCCCTTGCCTTTTTGCATTTTTTCTTGCCTTTATTCCTTATTGCCTTGCCTTTTGGTCTTTTTTCTTTTTACCTTGCTTTTTTCCTTTTTGTCTTTTTGTTTTGCTTTTTGGTTTTTTGCCTTTTATCTTGCCTTGCCTTTTTCCCTTGTCTTTTATCCTTTTTCCTGGTCTTTTTGCCTTTTTCCCTTGTCTCTTTGCCTTTTTCCCTTTCCTTTTTGCCTTTTGTCTTGCCCTTTTGCCTTGACTTTTTCCCTTTTTCTCTTGCCTTTTCCGTTGCCTTTTTGTCTTTAAGATTTGCCTCTTTGCCTTTTTACCGGTTTGCCTTCCCTTTTTGCCTTTTTACCATATTGCCTTGCCTCTTTGCCTTTTTGTCTTGCCTCTTTGCCTTGCCTTTATTCCTTTTTCCCTTGCCTTTTTTCCTTTCTGCTTTTTTCTTAGACTTTTTGCTTTTTTGCCATTTTATCTTGCCTTGCCTTTTTGTTGTGCCTTTTTGCCTTTTTACCTTGTCTTTTTGCTTTTTGCCTTCTTTCGTTGACTTTTTTCCATTTTTAATTTTGCCTTACCTCTTTTCCTTTTAGCATTTTTCATTGCCTTTTTGCATTTTGCTTTGCTTTTTAGCCTTTATTCCTTTCCTTGCATTGTCTTTTTTTTAACTAATTTTTATTAACCTTCAAGTGAACATTTACCATTCCAATCAGTCTGTCACATGTAGGTTTACAAACATCTTACTCCCTTCTCCCACTTGCTCTCCCCCTATTGAGTCAGCCCTTTCAGTCTCTCGTTTCGTGCCAATTTTGCCATCTTCTCTCTCTCTCTATCTTCCCATCCCCCTCCAGTCAAGAGTTGCCTACACACTCTCCAGTGTCCACCTGATTTAATTAGCTCACTCTTCATCAGCATCTCTCTCCCCCCCCAGTGACCAGTCCTTTTCATGCCTGATGAGTTGTCTTCGGGGATAGTTCCTGTCCTGTGCCATCAGAAGTTCTGGGGAGCATTGTCTCTGGGATTCCTCTAGTCGCAGTCAGACCATTAGGTATGGTCTTTTTATGAGAATTTTGGGTCTGTATCCCATTGGTCTCCTGCTCCCTCAGGAGTTGTCTGTTGTGCTCCCTGAGAGGGCAGACATCAATTGTGGCCGGGTACCAACTAGGTCTTTTGGTCTCAGGATATTGTAGGTCTCTGGTTCATGTGGCCCTTTCTGTCTCTTGAGTTCTTAGTTGTCGTGTGACCTTGGTGTTCTTCCTTTGCCTTTGCTCCAGGTGGGTTGAGACCAATTGATGTATCTTAGATGGCCGCTTGTTGGCATTTAGGATCCCAGGTGCCACAATTCAAAGTGGGATGCAGAATGTTTTCATAATAGAATTATTTTGCCAATTGACTTAGAAGTCCCCTCAAACCAAGTTCCCCAGACCCCAGCCCCTGCTCCGCGGACCTTTGAAGCTTTCATTTTATCCCGGAAACCTCTTTGCTTTTAGTCCAGTCCAATTAGGCTGACCTTCCTTGTATTGAGTGTTGTCTTTCCCTTCACCCAAAGCAGTTCTTATCTACTGATTGATCAATAAAAAGCCCTCTCCCTCCCTCCCCCTCCCCCCTTTGTAACCACACAAGTATGTGTTCTTCTCCATTTTTTCTATTTCTCAAGATCTTATAATAGTGGTCTTATACAATATTTGTCCTTTTGCCTCTGACTCATTTCGCTCAGCATAATGCCTTCCAGATTCCTCCATGTTATGAAATGTTTCAGAGATTCGTCACTGTTCTTTATCGATGTGTAGTACTCCATTGTGTGAATATACCACAATTTATTTACCCATTCATCCGTTGACGGACACCTTGGTTGCTTCCAGCTTTTTGCTATTGTAAACAGAGCTGCAATAAACATGGGTGTGCATATATCTGTTTGTGTGAAGGCTCTTGTATCTCTAGGGTATATTCCGAGGAGTGGGATTTCTGGGTTGTATGGTGGTTCTATTTCTAACTGTTTAAGATAACGCCAGATGGATTTCCAAAGTGGTTGTACCATTTTACAATCCCACCAGCAGTGTATGAGAGTTCCAATCTCTCCGCAGCCTCTCCAACATTTATTATTTTGTGTTTTTTGGATTAATGCCAGCCTAGTTGGTGTGAGATGAAATCTCATCGTAGTTTTAATTTGCATTTCTCTAATGGCTAATGATCGGGAGCATTTTCTCATGTATCTGTTGGCTGCCTGAATATCTTCTTTAGTGAAATGTGTGTTCATATCCTTTGCCCACTTCTTGATTGGGTTGTTTGTCTTTTTGTGGTTGAGTTTTGACAGAATCATGTAGATTTTAGAGATCAGGCGCTGGTCGGAGATGTCATAGCTGAAAATTCTTTCCCAGTCTGTAGGTGGTCTTTTTCCTCTTTTGGTGAAGTCTTTAGATGAGCATAGGTGTTTGATTTTTAGGAGCTCCCAGTTATCTGGTTTCTCTTCATCATTTTTGGTAATGTTTTGTATTCTGTTTATGCCCTGTATTAGGGCTCCTAGGGTTGTCCCTATTTTTTCTTCCATGATCTTTATCGTTTTAGTCTTTATGTTTAGGTCTTTGATCCACTTGGAGTTAGTTTTTGTGCATGGTGTGAGGTATGGGCCCTGTTTCATTCTTTTGCAAATGGATATCCAGTTATGCCAGCACCATTTGTTAAAAAGACTATCATTTCCCCAATTGACTGACACTGGTCCTTTGTCAAATATCAGCTGCTCATACGTGGATGGATTTATATCTGGGTTCTCAATTCTGTTCCATTGGTCTATGTGCCTGTTGTTGTACCAGTACCAGGCTGTTTTGACTACTGTAGCTGTATAATAGGTTCTGAAATCAGGTAGAGTGAGGCCTCCCACTTTCTTCTTTTTCAGTAATGCTTTGCTTATCCGGGGGTTCTGTCCCTTCCATATGAAATTAGTGATTTTTTTCTCTATCCCCTTAAAATATGACATTGGTATTTGGATTGGAAGTGCGTTGTATGTATAGATGGCTTTTGGTAGAATAGACATTTTTACTATGTTAAGTCTTCCTATCCATGAGCAGGGTATGTTTTTCCACTTAAGTATGTCCTTTTGAATTTCTTGTAGTTTTATAGTTTTCTTTGTATAGGTCTTTTACATCCTTGGTAAGATTTATTCCTAAGTATTTTATCTTCTTGGGGGCTACTGTGAATGGTATTGATTTGGTTATTTCCTCTTCAGTGTTCTTTTTGTTGATGTAGAGGAATCCAAGTGATTTTTGTATGTTTATTTTATAACCTGAGACTCTTCCAAACTCTTCTATTAGTTTCAGTAGTTTTCTGGAGGATTCCTTAGGGTTTTCCATGTATACGATCATGTCATCTGCAAATAGTGATAGCTTTACTTCCTCCTTGCCAATCTGGATGCCCTTTATTTCTTTGTCTAGCCTAATTGCCCTGGCTAGGACTTCAAGTACGATGTTGAATAAGAGCGGTGATAGAGGGCATCCTTGTCTGGTTCCCGTTCTCAAGGGAAATGCTTTCAGGTTCTCTCCATTTAGAGTGATATTGGCTGTTGGCTTTGCATAGATGCCCTTTATTATGTTGAGGAATTTTCCTTCAATTCCTATTTTGGTGAGAGTTTTTATCATAAATGGGTGTTGAACTTTGTCAAATGCCTTTTCTGCATCTATTGATAAGATCATGTGGTTTTTATCTTTTGTTTTATTTATGTGATGGATTACATTAATGGTTTTTCTGATATTAAACCAGCCTTGCATACCTGGTATAAATCCCACTTGATCAGGGTGAATTATTTTTTTGATGTGTTGTTGGATTCTATTGGCTAAAATTTTGTTGAGGATTTTTGCATCTATGTTGATGAGGGATATAGCTCTAAAACGCTCTTTTTTTGTAATGTCTTTACCTGGTTTTGGTATCAGGGAGATGGTAGCTTCATAGAATGAGTTGGGTAGTATTCCGTCTTTTTCTATGCTTTGAAATACCTTCAGTAGTAGTGGTGTTAAGTCTTCTCTGAATGTTTGGTAGAACTCTGCAGTGAAGCCGTCTGGGCCAGGACTTTTTTTGTTGGAAGTTTTTTGATTACCGTTTCAATGTCTTTTTTTGTTATGGGTCTATTTAGTTGTTCTACTTCTGAATGTGTTAGTTTAGGTAGGTAGTATTTTTCCAAGAATTTGTCCATTTCTTCTAGGTTTTCAAATTTGTTAGAGTACAATTTTACGTAGTAATCTGAAATGATTCTTTTAATTTCATTTGGCTCTGTTGTGATGTGGTCCTTCTCGTTTCTTATTCGGGTTATTTGTTTCCTTTCCTGTTTTTCTTTAGTCAGTCTAGCCAATGGTTTATCAATTTTGTTAATTTTTTCAAAGAACCAGCTTTTGGCTTTGTTAATTCTTTCAATTGTTTTTCTGTTCTCTAATTCATTTAGTTCAGCTCTAATTTTTATTATTTGTTTTCTTCTGGTGCCTGATGGGTTCTTTTGTTGCTCACTTTCTATTTGTTCAAGTTGTCAGGACAGTTTTCTGATTTTGGCTCTTTCTTCTTTTTGTATGTGTGCATTTATCGATATAAATTGGCCTCTGAGCACTGCTTTTGCTGTGTCCCAGAGGTTTTGATAGGAAGTATTTTCATTCTCGTTGCTTTCTAAGAATTTCCTTATTCCCTCCTTGATGTCTTCTATAACCCATTCTTTTTTCAGGAGGGTATTGTTCATTTTCCAAGTATTTGATTTCTTTTCCCTAGTTTTTCTGTTATTGATTTCTAGCTTCATTGCCTTGTGGTCTGAGAAGATGCTTTGTAATATTTCGATGTTTTGGATTCTGCAAAGATTTGTTTTATGACCTAATATGTGGTCTACTCTAGAGAATGTTCCATGTGCACTAGAAAAAAAAAAGTATATTTTGCAGCAGTTGGGTGGAGAGTTCTGTATAAGTCAATGAGATCAAGTTGGTTGATTGTTACAGTAAGTAGGTCTTCCGTGTCTCTATTGAGCTTCTTACTGGATGTCCTGTCCTTCTCCGAAAGTGGTGTGTTGAAGTCTCCTACTATAAATGTGGAGGTGTCTATCTCACTTTTCAATTCTGTTAAAATTTGATTTATGTATCTTGCCGCCTTGTCATTGGGTGCGTAAATATTTAATATGGTTATGTCTTCCTGATCAATTGTCCCTTTTATCATTATGTAGTGTCCTTCTTTATCCTTTGTGGCGGATTTAAGTCTAAAGTCTATTTTGTCAGAAATTAATATTGCTACTCCTCTTCTTTTTTGCTTATTTGCTTGATATATTTTTTCCATCCTTTGAGTTTTAGTTTGTTTGTGTCTCTAAGTCTAAGGTGTGTCTCTTGGAGGCAGCATATAGATGGATCGTGTTTCTTTATCCAGTCCGAGACTCTCTGTCTCTTTATTGGTGCATTTAGTCCATTTACATTCAGCGTAATTATAGATAAATAAGTTTTTAGTGCTGTCATTTTGATGCCTTTTCATGTGTGTTGTTGGCCATTTCATTTTTCCACATGCTTTTTGTGCTGAGACGTTTTTCTTAGTAGCTTGTGAGATCCTCGTTTTCATAATGTTTAACTTTATGTTTGTTGAGTCGTTACGTTTTTCTTGGCTTTTTTCTTAAGTTATGAAATTGATATTCCTTTTTGTGGTTACCTTATTATTTACTCCTAATTCTCTAAGTAAAAACCTAACTTGTATAGTTCTATATCGCCTTGTATCACTCTCCATCTGGCAGTTCAATGCCTCCTATATTTAGTCCCTCTTTTTGATTATTGTGATCATTTATCTATTCATTTCCATGTTTTCCTGTTATGTGAATTATTTTGTTTATCTATTTATTTTTTAGAATTAATCTTAATTTGTTTGTTTTTGTGATTTCCCTATGTGAGTTGCGTTGATATCAGGACGTTCCGTTTTGCGACCTTGTATTGTGCTGGTACCTGATATTATTGGTCATCAGGCCAAACAATCTCTTTTAGCATTTCTTGCAGTCTTAGTTTAGTTTTTGCAAATTCTCTACACTTGTGTTTATCTGTAAACATCTTAATTTCTCCTTCATATTTCAGAGAGAGTTTTGCTGGATATATGATCCTTGGTTGGCAGTTTTTCTCGTTCAGTGCTCTGTATACGTCATCCCATTCCCTTCTTGCCTGCATGGTTTCTGCTGAGTAGTCTGAACTTATTCTTATTGATTCTCCCTTGAAGGAAACCTTTCTTTTCTCCCTGGCTGCTTTTAAAATTTTCTGTTTGTCTTTGGTTTTGGCAAGTTTGATGATAATATGTCTTGGTGTTTTTCTTTTGGATCAATCTTAAATGGGGTTCGATGAGCATCTTGGATAGCTATCCTTTCGTCTTTCATGATGTCAGGGAAGTTTTGTGTCAGGAGTTCTTCAACTATTTTCTCTGTGTTTTCTGTCCCCCCTCCCTGTTCTGGGACTCCAATCACTCGCAGGTTAGCCTTCTTGATAGAGTCCCACATGATTCTTAGGGTTTCTTCATTTTTTTAAATCTTTTATCTGATTTTTTTTCAGCTATATTGGTGTTGTTTCCCTGGTCCTCCAGAAGTCCCAGTCTACATTCTAATTGCTCGAGTCTGCTCCTCTGACGTTCTATTGCATTGTCTAATTCTGTAATTTTATTGTTAATCTTTTGGATTTCTACATGCTGTCTCTTTATGGATTCTTGCAACTTATTAATTTTTCCACTATGTTCTTGAATAATCTTTTTGAGTTCTTTGACAGTTTTATTGGTGTGTTCCTTGGCTTTTTCTGCATTTATCCTAATTTCATTTGTGATATCTTTAAGCATTCTGTAAATTAGTTTTTTTATATTCTGCATCTGATAATTCCAGGATTGTATCTTCATTTGGGAAAGATTTTGTTTCTTTTGTTTGGGGGGTTGGAAAAGCTGTCTTGGTCTGTTTCTTTATGTGGTTTGATATGGACTGCTGTCTCTGAGCCATCACTGGGAAACCAGATTTTCCAGGTAATCACCTAAAAAAAAATGCAGTCAGATCCCTATCTGAATTCTCCCTCTGGCTCAGGGTATTCGGATGTTAATGGAGCCGCCTGGGGAGGGTGGGGGAGGGATCAGAGAGCTAGGAGTGTAACACCACAGAATATAGAGCTGATCCCCGCGGTCACGCTCCGCCCCCGTCCGCCAAAATCCCAGCGGGATGGCTCCCTGGCTGGGACGCTACTCTCCCTGCTCTGAGACCAGTCTCTTCCTCCCGGGGACTTCTCCCTCCGGTGCGCCGCACCGCTCTCACGAACTGGGTGGGCGTCCCCCGGACGAACTTGTGGGCGCCGCCCCGGGGTCTATTCAGAGGAATATAACTGGACCCCGCGCTCACGCCCCACCCGCGCACACCATAATCCCAGCGGGACGGCTCCCCGGCTGGGACGCTGCTTTCCCTGCTTCGAGACCAGTCACTTCCTCCCGGGGACTTCTCCCTTCGGTGCGTTGCACCGCTCGGGTGAACTGGGTGGGCGTCCCGCACACGAACATGTGGGCCCCACCCCGGGGTCGCTTTAGGGAAATATATCTGATCCCCTGCTCGCGCCACGCCCGCTTCCTGCCAAACTCCCAGCGGGACGGCTCCCCGGCTGGGACGCTGCTCTCCCCGCTCCAAGATCAGTCACTGCCTCCCGGGTGCTTCTCCCACCGACTGCGCCACTACGCTGCCCGCGCCAACCAGCTAGACTTCCTCCCGGGATGGGTTCGGTGGGGTAGGGCTGGACCTCTTGTCTGTGCCGTCTGCCCCCCTGGGCTCTGCCCCAGATCGGGCTCCGAAGGTCACCTGCCTGGTACACTGGCTCCTAGTTCTGAAAACGGTTGCTGTCTGCCCGTACTTGTTCGTTTTCCGTCTCTAAGTCTGTGTTTGTTGTTCAGAGTTCGTAGATTGTTATGTATGTGATCGATTCCCTTGTTTTTCCGAGTCTTTGTTGCAAGAGGGATCCGCGGTAGCGTCCACCTAGTCCACCATCTTGGCCCCCTTCTCTCCTTTTTTTGTCTTTTTGCCTTTTTCCTTTTTCACCTTTTTCCTTGCCTTGCCTTGCTTTGCATTTTTGCCTTTTTCTCTTGCCTTGTGTTTTTGCCTTTTTGTCTTGACTTGCCTTTTGCCTTTTTCCTTGTCTTTTTGCCTTTTTCCTTGTCTTTTTGCCTTTTTCCCTTGTCTTTTTGCCTTTTGACTTGCTTTTTCCCTTGACTTTTCCCCTTTGAACCATACCTTTTTCATTGCCTTTTGCTTTTATGATTTACTTTTTTGCCTTTTTACTGGTTTGCCTTCCCTTTTTGCTTTTTTACCTTACTGCCTTGCCTTTTTGCCCTTTTGCCTTGCGTTTTTGCCTTTTTCCTTGCCTTTATTTCTTTTTTGCCTTGCCTTTTTTCCTTTTTCTTTTTGCCTTGCCTTTTTTCCTTTTTTCTTTTTCCTTTGCCTTTTTGCTTTTTTGCCTTTTTACCTTGCCTTGCCTTCCATTTTTGCCTTGCCTTGCATTTTTTCCTTTTTGCCTTGACTTGCCTTTGACTTATTGCCATTTTGCCTTTTTCCATTTTTGCGTTTCCTCTTTGCCTTTAGGCCTTTTTGCCTTTAATTTTGCATTTTTGCCTTGCCATGCCTTTTTGCCCTTTTGACTTTTTGCCCTGCCATCTCTTTTCGCCTTTTTGCCTTGCTTTACCTTGCCTTTCTGCCATTTTTGCTTTCCTTTCCTTGCCTTTTTACCTTTTTGCCTAGCCTTCTCTTGCCTTTTTGCCTTTACCTTTTTACCTTCCCTTGCCTGGGCTTTTTCCCTTTTTTCTTGTCTTGCATTTCATTTTTCCCTTGCCTTTTTGCCTTTTTAAATTGCCTTGCCTTTGTACATTTTTCATTTTTGCCTTCCCTTTTTGCTTTTCCTTGCCTTGCTTTTTGCCTGTTTACCTTATATCCTTTTTACCTTACTACCTTGCCTTTTTACCTTCATATCTCGACTTTTTGACCTTTTGCCATTGAAAGAAACCGAATGACGGTTTTCTCATTCTGACTGCTTTTGTGAGAGGACTGGATGAAGTCAGAGAGTTCTTTCTTTCACTGAGAAACATGAGGGTGATGTTGCCTCTGCGCTGTCTTCGAAAAGAGTGTGTAGTTACACACTTTGAACTGTGCAAAAGCACTTGGGTTTGTTAGGATTTCACCATGCACTTTGTTTTCCCTGTGCAAAAACGTGCTTTCACAATCTCTTAACCCCAACACTGCACACTTTTTCTGCTTCAAGAACAGGGCTACCGCCATTGACATTTCCTGAGGAAGGCTTATGTTTGCAATGATCAGACTTACTGTGCTCATTGCAGAAAAGAGAAAAGAATAGATTCTAGTAGCACCAAAGTGCTTTAGGAATAGAGACACATCTACTTCACTGGCACTTGGGGGAAGCCTGTCAGCATCCTCCCCCCCGGAGTGTGACCCCCCTGCTGCTACTAGAATCTGGTTCACACAACTATCACCACTACTCCTCTCAGTTAATAGGTGACAGTCTACCCCCCACACTTGGTGACCCAAAATCAGATTCTACTCAAGAATAGTAAATGGACTCTTAGGCTTATATATCTGGTAACAGCCCAAACCACCTGGTAAGAGGACATAAGTGATTCAAAGGCTACAACAATCAAGGCAGCACAATCTAGTAGCCCATCTACATATATTGAAAGAAAACAAAACAAGATAAGACTCAGTGAGCAAATATACAATAAATCATTACCATGTCTTATAGATGGCTCGATATCAAACCACATAAAGAAGCAGATCATGATTGCTTCTACAACTCCCCAAATTAAAGAATGAAAATCTTTCCGAAATGAAGATACAATCCTGGAATTGCCAGATGCAGAATATAAAAAAAACTAATATACAGAATGCTTCAAGACATCAGGGATGACCTCATAAATGAAATAAGGCAATCTACACAAAAGGCCAAGGAACACACTGATAAAGCAGTTGAAGAAATCAAAAAGATTATTCAAGAACATAGTGGAAAAATTAATAAGCTGAAAGAATCCATAGAGAGACAGCATTCAGAAACGCAAAAGATTAACAGTAAAATTACAGAATTAGACAACTCAATAGGAAGTCAGAGGAGCAGAATCGAGCAATTGGAATGCAGAGTGGGGGAGTTGGTGGATAAGGCAATTGACACCAATATAGTTGAAGAAAAATCTGAAAAAAGAATCAAAAAAAAAAAAGGAAGAAACTCTAAGAATCACGTGGGACTCTATCAGGAAGAATAACTTGCGTGCGATTGGAGTTCCAGAACGGAGAGGAATAACATAAAATACAGAGAGAATAGTCGAAGATCTGTTGGCAGAAAACTTCCCTGACATCATAAAAGATACCATGATGACATCATGAAAGGATATCTATCCAAGATGCTCATCGAACCCCATAGAAGATTGATCCAAAAAGAAAATCACCAAGATATATTATCATCATACTTGCCAAAACCAAAGATAAGGAGAAAATTTTAAAAGCAGCCAGGGATAAAAGAAAGGTCTCCTACAAAAGAGAATCAATAAGAATAAGTTCAGACTACTCAGCAGAAACCATGCAGTCAAGAAGGCATTGAGATGACATATATAGAGCACTGAAGGAGAAAAATACCAGCCAAGGATCATATATCCGCAAAACTCTCTCTCAAATAAGAAGGTGAGATTAAAAGATTTACAGATAAACACAAGCTTAGAGAATTTGCAAAAACCAAACCAAAGCTACAAGAAATACTAAAGGAAATAGTTTGGTCAGAAAATCAATAATGTCCGATACCAGCACAACACAAGGTCACAGAACAGAACATCCTCATATCAACTCAAATAGGGAAATCACAAAAACAAATTAAGATTAATTTTGAAAAGAAGAAAATGTTCAAAACGGGGAATCATTGAAGTCATTATGCAAAAGATCACAATACTCAAAAAGAGGGACTAAATACAGGAAGCATAGAGCTGACATATGGTGAGGGAAACAAGGCGATATAGGAGAATACAAGTTAGGTTTTTACTTAGAAAAATAGGGGTAAATATTAAGGTAACCACAAAGAGGTATAACAATTCCATAACTCAAAATAAAAACCAAGAAAAACATAACGACTCAGCAAACATAAATTCGACTACTAGGAAAATGAGGAACACACAATTTACAAAGAACAACGTCTCAGCACAAAAAAGCAAGTGGAAAAAGGAAATTGTCAACACACACAAAAAGGCATCAAAATGACAGCACTAAACACATACTTATCTATAATTACGCTGAATGTAAATGTATTAAATGCACCAATAAAGAGACAGAGAGTTTCAGACTGGATAAAGAAACAAGATCCGTCTATATGCTGCCTACAAGAGACACACCTTAGACTTAGAGACACAAACAAACAAAAACTCAAAGAATGGAAAAAAATATATACCAAGAAAACACTAAGCAAAAAAGAGCAGGAGTAGCAATGTTAATTTCAGACAAAATAGACTTTAAAGTTAAATCCACCACAAAGGATAAAGAAGGACACTACATAATGATAAAAGGGACAACTGACCAGGAAGATATAACCATATTAAATATTTATGCACCCAAAGACAGGGCTGCAAAATACATAAAACAAACTTTAACAGAACTGAAAAGTGAGATAGACACCTCCACAATTATAGCAGGAGACTTCAAAACACCACTTTCGGAGAAGGATAGGACTTCCCTCAATAGAGACACGGAACACCTAATTGCTACAATCAACCAACTTGACCTCATAGACTTATACAGAACACTGCACACAAGAGCTGCAATGTATACTTTTTTTTCTAATGCCCATGGAACATTCTCTAGAATAGATCATATATTAGGTCATAAAACAAACCTTTGCAGAATCCAAAACATAGAAATATTACAAAGCACCTTCTCAGACCATAAGGCCATAAAGGTGGAAATCAATAACAGAAAAATAAGGGAAAAGAAATGAAATACTTGGAAACTGAACAATACCCTGCTCAAAAAAGACTGGGTTATAGCAGACATTAAGGAGGGAATAAAGAAATTCATAGAACGCAACGAGAATGAAAACACTTCCTATCAAAACCTCTGGGACAAAGCGAAAGCAGTGCTCAGAGGTCAATTTATATCGATAAATGCAAACATACATAAAGAAGAAAGAGCCAAAATCAGAGAACTGTCCCTACAACTTGAACAAATAGAAAGCGAACAACACAAGCATCCATCAGGCACCAGAAGAAGACAAATAGTAAAAATTAGAGCTGAACTAAATGAATTAATAGAGAACGGAAAAACAATTGAAAGAATTAACAAAGTCAAAAGCTGGTTCTTTGAAAAAATTAACAAAATTGATAAACCGTTGACCAGACTGAGTAAAGAAATACAGGAAAGGAAACAAATAACCGGAATAAGAAGCGAGATGGGCCATATCAAAACAGACCCAACTGAAATTAAAAGAATCGTAGGAGATTATTATGAAAAATTGTACTCTAACAAATTTGCAAACCTAGAAGAAATGGATGAATTCCTAGAAAAACACTACCTACCTAAACTAACACAATCAGAAGTAGAACAACTAAATAGACCCATAACAAAAAAAGAGATTGAAAAGGTAATCAAAAAACTCCCAACAAAAAAAAAGCCCTGGCCCGGACGGCTTCACTGCAGAGTTCTACAAAACTTTCAGAGAAGAGTTAACACCACTACTACTAAAGGCATTTCAAAGCATAGAAAATATTGGAATACTACCTAACTCATTCTATGAAGCCACCATATCCCTGATACCAAAACCAAGTACAGACATGACAAAAAAAGAAAATTACAGACCTATATCCCTCATGAACACAGATGCAAAACTCCTCAACAAAATTCTAGCCAATAGAATTCAAAAACATATCAAAAAAAAATCCACCACGACCAAGTGGGATTTATACCAGGTATGCAAGGCTGGTTTAATATTAGAAAAACCGTTAATGTAATCCACCATATAAATAAAACAAAAGCAAAAAAACCACATGATCTTATCAATTGATGCAGAAAAGGCATTTGACAAAGTCCAACACCCACTCATGATAAAAACTCTCAGCAAAATAGGAATTGAAGGAAAATTCCTCAACATAATAAAGGGCATCTATACAAAGCCAACAGCCAACATCATTCTAAATGGAGAGAGTCTGAAGGCATTTCCCTTGAGAACGGGAACCAGACAAGGATGCCCTTTATCACCGCTCTTATTCAACATTGTGCTAGAGGTTCTAGCCAGAGCAATTAGGCTAGACAAAGAAATAAAGGGCATCCGGATTGGCAAGGAAGAAGTAAAATTATCTCTATTTGCAGATGACATGACCTTATACACAGAAAACCCTAAGGAATCCTCCAGGAAACTACTGAAACTAATGGAAGCATTCAGCAGAGTATCGGGATACAAGATAAACATACAAAAATCAGTTGGATTTCTCTATACCAACAAAAAGTACATCAAAGAGGAAATCACCAAATCAATGCCATTTACAGTAGCCCCCAAGAAGATAAAATACTTAGGAATAAATCTTACCAAAGATGTAAAAGACCTATACAAAGAAAACTACAAGGTACTACTGCAAGAAACTAAAAGGGACCTACATAAGTGGAAAAACATACCTTGCTCAGGGATAGGAAGACTTAACAGAGTAAAAATGTCTATTCTACCAAAAGCCATCTATACATACAATGCACTTCCGATCCAAATTCCAATGACATTTCTTAAGGTGGTGGAGAAACAAATCACCAACTTCATATGGAAGGGAAAGAAGCCCCAGATAAGTAAAGCATGACTGAAAAAGAAGAAGAAAGTGGGAGGCCTCACTCTACCTGACTTTAGAACATATTATACAGCCACAGTAGTCAAAACAGCCTGGTACTGATACAACAACAGACACAAAGACCAATGGAACAGAATTGAGAACCCAGATAGAAATCCATCCACGTAGGAGCAGCTGATATTTGACAAAGGCCCAGTGTCAGTTAATTGGGGAAAAGATAGTCTTTTTAACAAACGGTGCTGGCATAACTGGATATCCATTTGCAAAAAAATGAAACAGGACCCATACCTCACACCATGCACAAAAACTAACTCCAAATGGATCAGAAAACTAAAACTGAAGTCTAAAACGATAAAGATCATGGAAGAAAAAATAGGGACAACGTTAGAAGCCCTGATACAAGGCATAAACAGAATACAAAACATTACCAAAAATGACGAAGAGAAACCAGATAACTGGGAGCTCCTAAAAATCAAACACCTATGCTCATCTAAAGACTTCACCAAAAGAGGAAAAAGACCACCTACAGATTGGGAAAAAATTTCCAGCTACGACATCTCTGACCAGCGCCTGATCTCTAAAATCTATATGACTCTGTTAAAGCTCAACCACAAAAAGACAAACAACCCAGTCAAAAAGTGGGCAAAAGATATGAACGTGCACTTCACTAAAGGAGGTATTTAGGCAGCTAAGAGGTACATGAGAAAATGCTCTCGATCATTAGCCATTAGAGAAACGCAAATTAAAACTATGAAGAGATTCCATCTCACTCCAACAAGGCTGGCATTAATCCAAAAAACACAAAATAATAAATGTTGGAGAGGCTGCGGAGAAATTGGAACTGTTATACACTGCTGGTGGGAATGTAAAATGGTACAAGCACTTTGGAAATCTATCTGGCATTTTCTTAAAAAGTTAGAAATAGAACTACCATAAAAACCATATACAACCCAGAAATCCCACTCCTCGGAATATACCCTAGAGAAATAAGAGCCTTCACACAAACAGATATATGCACACCCATGTTTATTGCAGCTCTGTTTGCAATAGCAAAAAGCTGGAAGCAACCAAGGTGTCCATAAATGGATGAGTGGTTAAATAAATTATGGTATATTCACACAATGGAATACTATGCATCGATAAAGAACAGTGAAGAATCTGTGAAACATTTTAGAACATGGAGGAACCTGGAAGGCATTACACTGAGTGAACTTAGATGCAAAAGGACAAATATTGTATAACACCACTATTATAAGATCTTGAGAAATAGTATAAACTGAGAAGAACACATACTTTTGTGGTTACGAGAGGGGGGAGGGAGGGAGGGTGGGAGAGGGTTTTTTACCGATTAATTAGTAGATAAGAACTACTTTAGGTGAAGGGAAGGACAATACTCAATACAGGGAAGTTCAGCTCAACTGGACTGGACCAAAAGCAAAGAAGTTTCCGGGATAAACTGAACGCTTCAAAGGTCAGCAGAGCAAGGACTGGGATTTGGGGACTATTGCTTAAGGGGACTTCTAAATCAATTGGCAAAATAAATTCTATTATGAAAACATTCTGCATCCCACTTTGAAGTGTGGCATCTGGGGTCTTAAATGCTAACAAGTGGCCATCTAAGATGCATCAATTGATCTCAACCCTCCTGGATCAAAGGAGAATGAAGAACACCAAGGTCACACGATAACTATGAGCCCAAGAGACAGAAATGGCTACATGAACTAGAGACTTACATCATCCTGAGACCAGAAGAACTAGATGGTGCCTGGCCACAACCGATGACTGCCTTGACAGGGAGCACGACAGAGAACCCCTGAGGGAGCAGGAGAACAGTGGGATGCAGACCCCAAATTCTCATAAAAAGACCAGACTTAATGGTCTGACTGAGACTAGAAGAATCCCGGTGGTCTTGGTCCCCAAACCTTCTCTTGCCCCAGGGCAGGAACCATTCCCGAAGACAGCTCATCAGACATGGAAGGGACTGGACAATGGGTTGGAGAGAGATGCTGATGAAGAGTGAGCTACTTGTATCAGGTGGACGCGAGAGTGTGTTGGCATCTCCTGTCTGGAGTGGAGATGGGAGGGTAGAGAGGGTTAGAAACTGGAAAAATGGTCACGAAAGGAGAGACTGGCAGGAGGGAGCGGGCTGGCTCATTAGGGGGAGAGTAAATGGGAGTATGTAGTAAGGTGTTTATAAGCTTATATGTGACAGACTGACTTGATTTGTAAACTTTCACTTAAAGCACAATAAAAATTATTTTAAAAAAATCTATCATGCTACAGTTTATATGTATCCCTGCATATTCAGGCAGGTTTGAGTACTGCATCTACATATAGAAAATATGTGATGCCTGAGATGTCAATGGTAATTACCATTGTATGTGTAGAGTTGTCTAATTTTATTATCTACACATTTATTCCAAATTACAAGTGACTTGCCGTATGCAGGGAGTGTTGATACTCTTTTTCCCCTAAGGGCATATGGCATAAACAAAAGTCAAACAATAAATGATGGATATTATTCCTTTTGTAATATTAGAAAACATTCAATTATTTGAATAAGAACTTTAATTCCAGTGTTTTTCTGGAGAAGGATTTAAATCAAAGGGGCAATTGGGAAAGTATACCCATCTGTTAATATTTCCCAATTTCACATACTCTACAAAAATCACAGGACCAGGATACTATCGATAACTCAATTAGAATATGCTTTCTAATTGCCAGATAGAATTTTTCTGGATTTTTTTCCCTTAATTATTTAAACTGAAACGAAAATATGCTTTTCTAAGAGAAGGATATTTTAGGAACGCTCTCAGATTAAAGGAACCCACTTTTCATAACAAAGAATGACTATGTTTGCAATTGTGCACAAAATTGCACACTTGCTACAGTTTTATCAGTTTGTTCATAAGAGACTCAAGGGAGTTAATTAAAATAAAAGGAAGGAAGAAAAAGTAATCTCTTATGGAGACTGGTGTTGAGGACCTACCAATTACATATAATAATAATAAGCTAAAAATTGTAAATTGCTTTAAATACAAATCTGAGGGGACATTACTCCAACAGACAACTAGAAATGATTTAAACACTATATGACACGTCAACAAGATTCTGATGCTTCACTACTCTGAATCTTTATGAATAATTCTTCTTATCAGAGGTTTTATCTCAAACAGGAAACATTTTCTGGACTCCGTTATGCAATATATTAAGATTCCGTTAGCTAGATTGTTGCCCAACCAAGTACTTGAGAACAAATATTTGTGTTCTTGTTAGTTACCATCAGTTGGTTGCGACTCATAGCGACATCACGTACAACAGAAAGAAACACAGCCTATCTTTCTCCATTCACAAAATCACCACTATGTTTGAGCCCATTTTTGCAGCTGCTGTGTCAATCCATCTAGTTGAGAATCTTCTTTTTCTCTGACCCTCTACTTTTCCAAGCATGATGTCCTTCTCAAGGTACTGGTCCCACCTGATAACATGTCCAAAGCACGTGAGATAATGTGTCACCATGCTTGCTTCTAAGGGGCATTCTGGCTGAACTTCTTCCAAGAAGGATTTGTTCATTCTTCTGTCAGTCCGTGGTATTCTTTGCCAACACCATAATTCAAAGTCATCAGATCTTCTTTGACCTTCCTTATTCATCGTCCCGCTTTCGTCTGCATATGAGGTGAGTTAAAATACTATGGCTTGGGTCAGACACATCTTGGTCCCTAAAGTAACATCTTTGCTTTTGGACACTTTAAAGAGGTCTTTTGCAGCAGATTTTCCCAGTGCAATGCATCCTTTGATTTGTTGACTGCTGCTTCTGTGGGCATTATTGTGAATCTAAGTAAAATGAAATCCTTGACAACTTCAATCTTTTCTCCATTTATCGCGATACTCTAATTGGTCCAGTTGTGAAGATTTTTGGATTTGGTTTTTTTTTGTTGTTGTTGTTTATTTTGAGGTGTAAACCATACTGAAGGCTCTAGTCTTCGATATTCATCAGTAAGTGCTTGAAGTCCTCTTGGCTTTCAGCAAGCAAGGTCATGTCCTCTGCATATCACAGGTTGTTAATGATCCTTCCTCCAATCCAGATGTCACATTCTTGTTAATATACTCCATCTTCTTGGATTATTTGCTCAGCATACAGATTCAATAAATATGGTGAAAGGATATGACCCTGATATACACCTTTTCTGATTTTAAACCTTGCTGAACCCCCTTGTTCTGTTTGAACAACTGCCTCTTGGTCCACGTACAGTTTCCTTATAAGCACAATTAAGTGTTCTGGAATTCCCATTCTTTGTAGTGTTATCCATAATTTGTTATGATCTACACAGCAACGATAACCCTTGTTTTATGTCCTCTTCTTAGTCCAGTTTGAATTTCTGGCAGTTCCCATAATGTACTGTCGCCACTGCTTTTGAATAATCTTCAGCAAAATTTTACTTGTGTGTGATATTAATGATATTGTTTGAAAATTTCCACTTTCTGTGGGATCACCGTTCATTGGAATGGGCACTTTTGTCTGGCCAGGTAGCTGTCTTCCAAATTTCTTGGTATAGACAGGTGAACACCTCTAGTACTGCATCCATTTGTTGAAACAACTCAATTGGTAGTCCTTAATTCCTGGACCCTTTTTTCTTAATGCCTTCAGTGCAGCTTGGACTTCTTCCTTCACTACCATTGGTTCTTGGCCATATCCTGCCTCCTAAAATGGTTGATCATTGACCAATTCCTTTTGGTACAGTGGCTCTGTGTATTCCTTCCATCTTCTTTTGATGCTTCCTCCATTGTTCAGTATTTTCCCAGCAGAATCCTTCAATATTGCAACTCAAGGCTTGAATTTATTCTTCAGTTCTTTCAGCTTGAGAAATGCTGAGTGTGTTCTTTCCATTTGGTTTCTAATACCATGTCTTTGTACATTTCCCTATAATACTTTACTATATCTTCTCAAGCCACCCTTTGAAATCTTCTGTTCAACTATTTTACTTCATCATTCCTTCTATTCGCTTTAGCTACTCAAAATTCAAGAGCAAGTTTCAGAGTCTCTTCTGACATCCATTTTGATCTTTCCTTTTTTTTATGAACTTTTATTGAGCTTCAAATGAACGTTTAAAAATCAAGTCAGACTGTCACATATAAGTTTATATACACCTTACGCCGTACTCCCACTTGCTCTCCCCCTAATGAGTCAGCCATTCCAGTCTCTCCTTTCATGACAATTTTGCCAGCTTCCAACTCTCTCTATCCTCCCATCCCCCCTCCAGACAGGAGATGCCAACACAGTCTCAAGTGTCCACCTGATATAAATAGCTCACTCTTCATCAGCATCTCTCTCCTACCCATTGTCCAGTCCCTTTCATGTCTGATAAGTTGTCTTCGGGAATGGTTCCTGTCCTGGGCCAACAGAAGGTTTGGGGACCATGACCGTTCGGGTTCCTCTTGTCTCAGTCAGACCATTAAGTATGGTCTTTTTGTGAGAATTTGGGGTCTGCATCCCACTGATCTCCTGCTCCCTCAGGGGTTCTCTGTTGTGCTCCCTATCAGGGCAGTCATCGATTGTGGCTGGGCACCAACTAGTTCTTCTGGTCTCAGGATGATGTAGGTCTCTGGTTCATGTGGCCCTTTCTGTCTCTTGGGCTCTTAGTCATCGTGTGATCTTGGTGTTCTTCATTCTCCTTTGATCCAGGTGGGTTGAGACCAATTGATGCATCTTAGATGGCCACTTGTAAGCATTTAAGACCCCAGATGCCACATTTCAAGGTGGGATGCAGAATGTTTTCATAATAGAATTATTTTGCCAATTGACTTAGAAGTCCCCTTAAACCATGGTCCCCAAACCCCAGCCCTTGCTCGATATTTTTCTATTACTGACAGCATTGTACTTCAGGATAGATCTTGAAATGTTCTTTTTGAAGATGAATGTGATGCTGTTCCTCTTTAATTTTTCATTCCTGGCGTAGTAGACCATACGATTGCCTTAACCCAAACAGCAACTACTAGTTCTTTTCAGCTATCTAATGCCCAGGATATTGATCGTTATACATTTCATATAATTTTTGTTGACTTTCAATTTCCCTAGATTCATACTTCATAAATTCCATACTGATTATTAGTGGATGTTCGCAGCTGGTTCTTCCAATTCTGAGTCATGCCATACCAGCAAATGAAGGTCCTGAAAGCTTGACTCCATCTACGTCATTAAGGTCGAGTGTACCTTGAGGAGGCAGCTTTTCCCCAGTCACACTCTGAGTGCCTTCCAACCTGAGGTGCTTGCAATCTTCCAGCATTATATGAGACAATCTTCAGCTGCTATTCATAAGTTTTTCACTGTCTAATTTTTTTTCACAAGTGGTTATTTAGGATGACAGAAGCCTAGTAGAACGACAAGCCTAGTGGTACGATTATTAATATGATAGCGATTTTTACAACGTACTGAAACATCTTTTCTCTTGACCTTTTCTTTTGATAAATCACGAGCATTTTGTGAGCAAAGAGAACATTTTGCTCAGAATTGCCTGCCAAATGGCTTGATGTAGATCACTCAGTCAGTAAAATGTTTGTTAAATGAATCAACAAATGGATGGAAGAATTTTGAATTGAGATGACACTGTCTCTGTGAGTTTCAATGACTCTGCGTACCTGAATCTAAAAGTTCCACCCAACCTCCTTTGCCAACAGAAGCATCCCTGTTCCTCTACCTCATGAGATTGGTCATGTATTATTTAGAACTCACTGATTACCTCACCTGAAGTAGTTACCTTTAAAATTCTTCTTATGAGTGTATTTACCACTCCTAGACTGTCTTTTAGTGTATAACATGTATCAGGCCTGCCATTATCCATGGGATGAAAAATTCTTACTTAGAAGGAGAGCATAGATATTAAAAGTTTTACAATATTTTGCTCATTAATTTGATCATAAATATGAAAAATTATTTTGAAATGGATTCTCATAACAAAAGTCATGGAAGGAAACACATGATTTTACACTGAGCTCATTGTATTAAAATGAGTGTATTTATCAGAAACCCTGGATTCACTAGGCCACCTTAAGTAGGTAGGAAGGATTCTAGTGGATTTATCAGGTGGTTAATAATCTGATGACTCAAGGGTAACCTACAACAAAAGAAGTAAAATGTCATAAACACCTCAATATACAGTTTTAACTGATGAGATGTATTTGTTAGAATGCATTCATCATGTTCAAGCTATTCATTAACCTCAAAATTATGTTCCCTACCAGGTGGCTATTATGCAAAGGCAAATCTGTTAGAGGTCTGACTGTAATTGTTTCAGCTGTGTGATGGAGAGGCAGGATTTGGAGGTCTGATACTGCTCTACTTATTAAACAGAGCCTTCACCTACCCACAGTACAGACCGGAGGGCTGAGGCTTAATCCATGCCACCTAGCACCACACGAAAGGGGTCTGAGGATAATGGTGCCTACCAGTCTTTACGGATATAAGCATTGGGTGCCTAAGGCACAGCTGCAGAGCCCACCCAACACAGCACTCTAGAGAACAGAGACACCACATCCTCACTGACACTTGGGGGAAAGCTGCCAGCACCCTACCCTCCTCAGGGTGCTACCCCATGCTGCTACCAGAAACCAGTGTATACAACCATCACCACTACTCCTCTAAGATAGTAGGTGAGAGCTTAAACCACACAGTAGGTGGCTGACTGTCAGGACACCTGAGCTGATTCTATTAAAGAACAGTGAAGGGACTCCTAGGCTTATATACCCAGTAACAGTTCTAACCATCTGGTAACAGGATATTAGTGCTTCAAGGGCTCCAAAGACCAAGTTAGGATACTCTAGTAGCCTATCTGAGTATATCGAAACAAAATAAAACAAAAAGGACACTGTGAGCAAACATAAAATAAATTATTACAATAACTTACAGATGGCTCAGAGACAGCAGTCGATATCAAATCACATAAAGAAGCAGACCATGATTGCTTCTACAAATTCCCAAAATAGAGAATCAAGGTCTCTCCCAGAGGAAGATGTATCCTGGAATTGCCAGATGTAGAATACAGAAGATAAGCACACAGAACACTTCAAGACTTCAGGGACAACATCAGGAATGAAATCAGGCAATGTACAAAAAAAAGCCAAAGAACACACAGATAAAGGAGTTGAAGAAATTAAAAAGATTATTCAAGAACATAATGAAAAATTTAATAAGCTGCAAGAATCCATAAGAATCCATAGAGAGACAGCATTCAGAAATCCAAAAGATTAACAATAAAATGACAGAATTAGACAAATCAATAGGAAGTCAGAGAAGCAGAATTGAGGAATTGAAATGCAGGATTGTGGAGATGGCAGATAAGGCACTTGGCACCAATGTAGTTGAAGAAAAATCAGATAAAAGAATTTACAAAAATGAAGAAACACTAAGAATCAAGTAGGACTCTATCAAGAACAACTTGTGTGTGATTAGAATTCCAGAAGAAGAAGGGATAACAGAAAATACAGAGAAAATTATTGAAGATTTGTTGGCAGAAAACTTCCCTGACATGGCAGAAAATGAAAGGATATTTATCCAAGGTGCTCATCAAATCACATAAAAGGCAGATCCCAAAAGAAAATCATCAAGACATATTATCATCAAAATTGCAAAACCAAAGATAAAGAGAAAATTTTAAGAGCAGCCAGGGATAAATGAAAAGTTACCTACAAAGCAGAATGAATACGAATAAGTTCCGACTACTTGGCAGAAAACATGCAGGCAAGAAGGCAATGGGATGACATACACACAGCACTGAAGGAGAAAAATTGCTAGCCAAGAGTCATATATCCAACAAACCTCTTTCTCAAATAAGAAGGGAAAATTAAGTCATTTAGAAATAAACACAAGCTTAGAGAATTTGCAAAAACCAAACCAAAACTACAAGAAATACTTAAGGGAATTCTCTGGATAGAAAGTCAATAATGTCAGATATCAACACAACACAAGGCCACAGAACAGAGCATCCTGATATCAACTAAGATAGGGAAATCAGAAAAATGAAATAAGATCTTAAAAAATGCTCAAAACATGGAATCACTGACATCATTATGTAAAAGATGATAAAAATCAATAAAGAGGGATGAAATACAGCAGGCATAAACCTTCCACATGGAGAGGAAATCAAAGCAATATAGGGGGATACAAAGTAGGTTCATACTTAGAAAAACAGGGGTAAATATTTTAAAAAATTTTTTTAAGGTAACCACAAATAACACTAACAATCCGAAACTTCAAAATAAAAAAACCAAGATAAACATAAAGACTCAGCAAAAACAAATTCATCTACAACGAAGAAGACAAACACACAATTTACAAAGAGAAAGTTCTCAGCACAAAAAAGTAAGCGGGAAATGAAACTGTCAACAATACAGAAAAATGCATCAAAATGACAACACTAAATTCATACCTATCTATAATTACACTGAATGTAAATGGACTAAATGCACCAATAAAGAGACAGAGAGTCACAGATTCGATTAAAAAAACATAACCCAGCTATATGCTGTCTACAAGAGACACACCTTAGACTTAGAGACACAAACTAAAACTCAAAGGATGGAAAAAATACATCCAGCAAACAACAATCAAAAACAAGCAGGAGCGGCAATATTAATTTCTGACTAAATAGACTTTAAAGTTAAATCCACCACAAAGGACAAGGAAAGACACTATCTAATGATTAAAGGGACAATTTACTAGGCAGATATAACCATATTAAATACATATACACGCAATGACAGGGCTGCAAGATACATAAAACAAACTCTAACAGCATTGAAAAGTGAGATAGACAGCTCTGCAATTATAGTAGGAGACTTCAACACACCACATATGGTGAAGGATAGGACATCCAGTAAGAAGCTCAGTAAAGACACAGAAGATCTAAATGCCACAATCAACGAACTTGACCTCATAGACATACAGAAAACTCCACCCAACAGCTGCAAAGTATACTTTCTTTTCTAGTGCACATGAAATATTCTCTAGAACAGACCACATATTAGGTCATAAAGCAAGCCTTAGCAGAATCCAAAACATCGAAATATTACAAAGCATCTTCTCAGACCATAAGGCCATAAAAGTAGAAGACAAAAACAGAAAAACCAGGGAAAAGAAATCAAATATTTGGAAATGGAACAATACCCTGCTCCAAAAAGACTGGATTATAGAAGACATTAAGGAGGGAATAAACAAACTCATAGAATCCAATGAGAATGAAAACACTTCCTATCAGAACCTTTGGGATACAGCAAAAGCAGTGCTCAGGGGTCAAATGATGTCAATAAATGCAAACATACAAAAAGAAGAAAGGGCCAAAATCAAAGAGCTGTCCCTAGAGCTTGGACACAAAGAAAGAGAGTAAAAAAAGAAACCCTCAGGAACCAGAAGAAAACAAATAATAAAAATTAGAGCAGCATTAAATGAATTAGAGAACAGAAAACAATTGAAAGAATTAACAAACAAAAAGCTGGGTATTTGAAAAAATTAACAAAATTGGTAAACCATTGGCTAGACTGACAAAAGAAAAACAGGAATTAACCCAAATGAGAAATGAGATGGGTGATATTACAACAGACCCAACTGAAATTAAAAGAATCATATCAGATTACTATGAAAAACTGTACTCTAACAAATTGGAAAACCTGGAAGAAATGGATGAATTCCTAGAAACACACTATCTACCTAAACTAACACAAACACAGGTAGAAGAGCTAAATTGACAGATAACAAAAGAAGAGATTGAAAAGATAATCAAAAAACTCCCAACAAAAAAAGTCCTGACTCTGACAGCTTCACTGCGCGGTTCTACCAGACTTTCAGAGAAGAGGTTACTCCACTACTACTAAAGGTATTTCAGACCATAGAAGAGGACGAAATACTCCCAAACTCAATCTATGAAGCCAGCATATCCCTGATACCAAAATGAGCTGAAGACACCACAAAAAAGAAAATTACAGAACTATATCCCTCATGAACTGATTCGCAACAATTCTCAAAAAATTCTAGCCAATAGAATTCAACAACATGTCAAAAAAATAATTCACCATGACCAAGTGGGATTCATTCCAGGTATGCAGGGATGGTTCAACATTAGAAAAACAATTAATGTAATCCACCACATAAATAAAAAAAGACAAGAATCACATGGTTTTATCAATTGATGCAGAAAAGGCATTTGACAAAATTCAACACCCATTCAGGATAAAAACTTTCAGCAAAATAGGAATAGAAGGAAAATTCCTCAACATAATAAAGGGCATTTATACAAAGTCAACAGCCACCATCATCCTAAATGGAGTGAGCCTGAGGATAATTCCCTAGAGAACAGAAACCAGACAAGGATGCGCCTTATCACCAGTCTTATTCAATATTGGGCTGGAAGTCCTAGCCAGAGCAATTAGGCTACAAAAAGAAAATGAAGGGCATCCAGATTGGAAAAGAAGAAGTAAAAGTAACTCTATTTGCAGATGACATGATCTTATACACAGAGAAACCTAAAAAAATACTCAAGAAAACTACTGAAACTGATAGAAGAGTCAAGCAGAGTATTGGGATACAAGGTAAACATACAAAAATGAATTCAATTCCTCTACACCAATAAAAAGAACATCAGAGAAGAAATCACCAAATCAAACCATTTACAGTAGCCCCCGACAAGATAAAATACTTAAGAATAAATCCAACCAGAGACGTAAAAGACCTATACAAAGAAAACTACAAGACACTACTGCAAGAAACCCAAAAAGACTTTCATAAGTGGAAAAACGTACCTTGCTCATGGATGGGAAGACTTAACATTGTAAAAATGTCTGTTCTCCAAAAGCTATCTATAGATACAATGCAATTCTGATCCAAATTCCAACAACATTTTTTAATGAGATGGAGAAAGGACAAAGTGGGAGGCCTCACTCTACCTGATGACAGTCAAAACAGCCTGGTACTTGTACAAAAACAGATACATAGACCAATGGAACAGAATGGAGAATCCCAACATAAATACATCCACATGTGAGCAGCTGATATTTAACAAAGACCCAAACTCAGTTAAATGGAGAAAAGACACTCCGTTTAGCCAATGGCGCTGGCATAACTGGATATCCATCTACAAAAAAAAAAAGAAAGAAAGAAGACCCGTATCTCACACCATCCACAGAAACGAACTCAAAATGCCTCAAAGTCCTAAATATCAAGTCAAAAATGATAAAGATCATGGGAGAAAAAATAGGGACAATGCTATGAGCCCTAATGCATGGTATAAAGGGTAAACTAAACATTACTAACAATGTAGAAGAGAAACTAGATAACTGCGAGCTCCCAAAAATCAAACAACTATGCTCATCCAAAGACTTCACCAAAAGAGTAAAAAGATTACCTACAGACTGGGAAAAAGTTTTTAGCTATGACGTATCCATCTGATCAGCGTCTGATCTCCAAAATCTACATGATACTGTAAAACTCAACTACAAAAAGACAAATAACCCAATTAAAAATGGACAAAAGACATCAGCAGGTACTTTACTAAAGAAGACATTCAGATAGCTAACAGACACCTGAGGAAATGCTCATGATTATCAGCCATTAGAGAAATGTAAATCCAAATTACATTGGGATTCCATTTCATTCCAACAAGGCTGGCATTAATCCAAAAAACACAAAACAATAAATGTTGGAGAGGTTGTGCAGACTGGAACACTTCTACACTGCTGGAGAAAATGTAAAATGGTACAACCACTTTGGAAGTCGATTTGGCACTTACTTAAAAAACTAGAAATAGAAACACCATACCATCCAGCAATCCCACTCCTTGGACTATATCCTACAGAAATAAGAGCCTTTACATGAACAGATATAGGCACACCCATGTTTATTGCAGCACTGTTTACAATAGCAAAAAGATGGAAGCAACCAAGGTGCCCATCAACAGATGAATGGATAAATAAATTATGGTATATTCATACAATGGAATACTATGCATCAATAAAGAACAATGATGAATCCATGAAACATTTCATAACATGGAGGAATAAGGAAGGCATTATGCTGAGAAAAATTAGTTGCAAAAGGACAAGTATTGTAAGAGACCACTATTATAAGAACTCTAAAAATAATTTAAACAGAGGAGAAAACATTCCTTGATAGTTTAGAGAGGGGGGAGAGAGGGAGGAAGAACCGTATTCACTAAGTAGATAGTAGATAAGAACAATTTTAGGTGAAGGGAAAGACAACACACTCTACAGGAGAGGTCAGACCAACTGGAATAAACCAAAAGCAAAGCAGTTTCCTGAATAAACTGAATGTTTCGAAGGTCAGCGTAGCAGGGGCAGGATTATGGGGACCATGGTTTCAGGGGACATCTAAGTCAATTGGCATAATAAAATCTATTAAGAAGACATTCTGCATCCCACTTTGGAGAGTGGCATCTGGGGTCTTAAACGCTAGCAAGCGAGCATCTAAGGTGCATCAATTGGTCTCAACACACCTGGATCAAAGGAGGATGAAGAACTCCAAAGACACAAGGTAATTACAAGCCCAAGAGACAGACAGGGCCACATAAACCAGAGACTATACCAGCCTGAGACCAGAAGAACTAGATGGTCCCCAGCTACAACTGATGACTGCCCTGACAGGGAACACAACAGAGATCCCCTGAGGCAGCATGAGAGCAGTGGGATGCAGATGTCAAGTTCTCATAAATAGACCAGACGTAATGGCCTGACTGAGACTAGAAGGTCCCCAGACCTTCTGTTAACCCAACACAGGAACCATTCCCAAAGCTAACTCTTCAGACAGGTACTGGACTGGACTATGGGATAGAAAACGATGCTGGTAAAGGTTGAACTTCTTGGATCAAATAGACATATGAGACTACGTGGGCAGCTCCTGTCTGGCAGGAGATGAGATGGCAGAGAGGGTCAGAACCTGGCCAAATGGACATGAAAAATAGAGATTAGAGGGAAGGATTGTGCTCTCTCATTTGGGGGAGAGCAACTAGGAGTACATAGCAAGGTGTATATAAATTTTTGTATGAGAGACTGATTTGATTTGTAAACTCACTTAAAGCACAATAAAAATTAAAATAAAATAATGTATGAAATGACAATGCTGTATGCATCAGGAGTTTAAAAATGTAAACATCATATGTCTGCCAGTGTAAGAAATTAATGAAGGTAAGGATATTATTTCTTGTCACACCTATATTCTCTGCATTCACAATGATGACTGTGCCCCCAAAATTGTTTTTGTTGCTAGGTGCCATCAAGTCGGTTTCAACTCATAGTGACCCTATGTAGAACAGAAGGAAACACTGCCCAGTCCTGTGCCATCCTCACAATTCTTGTTGTTAAAGATGTTAGGCAATTTGTCATTAATATAGGAAAAAAAGGGAGAAATCAGAATGAATGAAAAAATTAATATGAACTCACACTTTGCACTTTATACGTAAAACTACTCTAAATGGAAAACATATCTAAATGATATGTGTTATTAGGTGCTATCCTGTCAGTTCCCACTCATAGTGACCCTACGTACAACAGAACGAAACACTGACTGGTTCTGCATCATCCTCACAATTGTTACGTTTGAGCCTATTGTTGTAGCCACTGTGTCAATCCATCTCGCTGAAGGTCTTCCTCTTTTTACTGACTGTGATGGATAAGATTATGTGTTAACTCGGTTAGGCCATGATTCTCAGTGTTTATATGTGATCACCCCATGATGGGATCTTCTATGAGTAGCCAATCAGTTGAAAGGGAGTTTCTTTAGGTGTGTGGTCTGCATCTGAATACAAGCGGATGTTCTGGCCTTTGCCTGCTCAGAATCCTGCAGCTGTCTCCTGTTCCTCTGACTGCCAGTTCCCGGGACTTGAGCTAGCAGCTTACCTTTCGACCTTGGGATTCATTGATCTTCACAGCCTGTGAACGAGAGCCCTGCTCTCCAACCTACCGATCTTGGGTTTGCCAGCTCCTGAAGCTACGTGAATCAGGAGAATTCTCTATTCTGATCCATGGACTTGGAATATTCTGGGTTCTACAATTGTATGAGCTGTTTCCTTGATATAAATCTCTCTCTCTATATATATTTATTTATACAATTTACTGGTTTTGCTTCTCTAGAGAACACGGCCTACCACACTGACCTTCTCCTTTAGCGAGCATGATGTCATTTTCCAGGGACTGGTCACTCCTGATAACACATCCAAAGTATGTGGCAAGTCTCACCCTCCTCACTTCAAAGGAGCCCTCTGTCTATATTTCTTCCAAGACAGATTTGTTTGTCTTTCTTGCCAACATCATAATTCAAAGGTATCAATTCCTGTTTGTTCTTCCTTATTCGTTGTCCAGGTTTTGCAAGCAAAATGATATGTAAAAATAGAATGATTCAAGAAGAGAAACTAGGAGAAAATTGTGTAACTTTGAATTAAGCAACAAGTTTTAGATATAACATCAAGAACATGATGGGTAACCAAAATTGATAATCGATTTTATCAAAATTATAAACCTTTCCTCTGTGAAAGACACTGTTAAGAGAATAAAATAGCAAGTCAAAGAATTAAATTGGGCATTCCCAAATCACTTCTCTGATAAAGGATGTATATCCAGAGCATATAAAGAATGCTCAAGCTCAAAATAAAGGAAAAATATATGTATAAAAAAATGGAAAGAGAAATCTCGTCAAAATCAGTTTATTGATACCAACAAGCACAGAAAAAAACACTCAGCATCATTGTACAGAAGGAAAATATAAAGCTTAAAACCACAATGTGACAGTTTCATTTACCTCTTAGAACAACTAGAGTAAAAAAAAAAAAAAAAAAAAACTCAAAATGTTGCAGAGAACGTGGAGAAACAGGAACTCTCACACACTTCTGGTGGAATGCAAAATGGCAGGGTGACTTTTTGGAAAAGTTTGACAGTTTCTTATTATGTTCAACATACACTTACCGTGGAACTCAGCAATCCCACTCCTACGTGTTTTGCCCAATTGAAATGAGAACTTATATTTACAAAAATATATCTACGATAGTGCATGTAACATCTTTATTTATAATCACCAAAAACTGGAGACCATTCTAATGTGCTTTGGTAGGTGAATGGATAAACGAACTGTGAAATATCCATATAATGGAAAACTGATCCAAAATTATGAAGGAATAAATTCTTGATTCACAAATCAACATGGCTGAAACACAAGTTCATTTTCCTAAGTGAAAGAAACCAGACTCAAGGCTTTATATTGTATGACCCTATTTGTATGGTTTTCTAGAGTGACAAAAATATAGGGATTGATAACAAAACAGAGTCTGGCAGGAATCGTGAAAGGAAAAAAAGTTTAACTAAATAAGTGTAACACAAAAACTGTGAGATGATACAGGTGGATGCATGACTCCAAGCGTTTTTCAACATCCACATAACAGCAAAGCACTATTTTTATAGACTGTGAATTAAAAATAATTACCAGGATGTTGGTGAACTCAAAATGCAGTGCAGATTGAAATTACTTTTTTGTGAATTAATGAGATATTTAACAAATGAGACGGCACTGGGTTTTTTTTTTTTAACAAATGAGAAGGCAAGTAAGAAAATCAGTATCCTGAGTAGTTTTGATAAACAGAATTTTTTTTTAAATTTTTATTGTGCTTTAAGTGAAAGTTTGCAAATCAAGTCACTCTCTCACACAAAAACTTATATACACCTTGCTACATACTCCCAATTGTTCTCCCCCTAATGAGACAGCCAGCTCACTCCTTCCACTCTCTCTTTTCGTGTACATTTCACAAGCTTCTAACTCCCTCTACCCTCTCATTTCCCCTCCAGGGAGGAGATGCCAACATAGTCTCAAGTGTCCACCTGATCTAAGAAGCTCACGCCTCGCCAGCATCCCTCTCCAATCCATTGTCCAGCCCAATCCCTGTTTGAAGAGTTGGCTTTGGGAATGGTTCCTATCCTGGGCCAACAGAAGGTCTGGGGGCCATGACCACCAGGGTCCTTCTAGTCTCAGTCAGAACATTAAGCCTGGTCTTTTTATGAGAATTTGGGGTCTCTATCCCACTGCTCTCCTGCTCCTTCAGGGATTCTCTGTTGTGTTCCCTGTCAGGACACTCATCGGTTGTAGCTGGGCACCATCTAGCTCTTCTGGTCTCAGGCTGATGTAGTCTCTGCTTTATGTGGCCCTTTCTGTCTCTTGGGCTTGTAATTACCTTGTGTCCTTGGTGTTATTCATTCTCCTTTGATCCAGGTGGGTTAAGACCAATTGATGCATCTTAGATGGCCGCTTCTAGCGTTTAAGACCCCAGACGCCTCTATCCAAGATGGGATGTAGAATGTTTTCTTAATAGATTTTATTATGCCAATTGACTTAGATGTCCCCTGAAACCATAGTCCCCAAACCCTGCACCTGCCACGCTGACCTTCACAGCATTCAGTTTATTCTGGAAACATCTTTGCTTTTGGTTTAATCCAGTTGTGCTGACCTTGCCTGTATTGTGTTATCTTTCCCATCACCTAAAGTAGGTCTTTTCTACTATCTAATTTAATTAGGGAACACCTCTCTCCCACCCTCCCTATCTCCCCCTCTCTAAACCATCAAAGAACATTTTCTTCTCTGTTTAAACTATTTCTTGAGTTCTTATAATAGTGATCTTATAAAATATTTGCCCTTTTGCAACTGACTAATCTCACTCAGAATAATGCCGTCCAGATTCCTCCATGTTATGAAAGGTTTCACAGATTCATCACTGTTCTGTATCGATGCGTAGTATTCCATTGTGTGGAATACCATAATTCATTTATCCATTCATCCATTGATGGGCAACTTGGTTGCTTCCATCTTTTTGCTATTGTAAATAGTGCTGCAATGAACACGGGTGTGCATATATCTATTCATGTAAAGGCTCTTATTTCTCTAGGATATATTCTAAGGAGTGGGATTGCTGAATCTTATGGTAGTTCTATTTCTAGCTTTTTTTCAAAAATAATTTTATTGTGCTTTAAGTGAAAATTTACAAATCAAGCCAGTCTTTCACACAAAAACCCATGTACACCTTGCTACACACTCCCAATTACTCTCCCCCTAATGAGACAGCCCACTCTCTCCCTCCACTCTCTCTTTTCGTCAGCTTATAACACCCTCCACACTCTCATCTCCCCTCCAGGCAGGAGATGCTAACACAGTCTCAAGTGTCCACCTGATCCAAGAAGCTCACTCCTCACCAGCATCCCTCTCCAACCCATTGTCCAGTCCAATCCATGTCTGAAGAGCTGGCTTCTGGAATGGTTCCTGTCCTGGGGCAAAAGAAGGTCTGGGGACCATGACTACCGGGGTTCTTCCAGTCTCAGTCAGACCATTAAGTCTGGTCTTATGAGAATTTGGGGTCTGCATCCCACTGCTCTCCTGCTCCCTCAGGGGTTCTCTGTTGTGTTCCCTGTCAGGGCAGTCATCAGTTGTAGCCGGGCACCATCTAGTTCTTCTGGTCTCAGGCTGATGTAGTCTCTGGTTCATGTGGCCCTTTCTGTCTCTTGGGCTCATGATCACCTTGTGTCCTTGGTGTTCTTCATTCTCCTTTGATCCAGGTGGGTTGAGACCAATCGATGCATCTTAGATGGCTGCTTGCTAGCATTTAAGACCCCAGATGCCACTCTTCAAAGTGGGATGCAGAATGTTTTCTTAATAGATTTTATTATGCCAATTGACTTAGATGTCCCCTGAAACCAGCGTCCCCAAACCCCTGCCCCTGCTATGCTGAACTTCGAAGCAGTTTATTCAGGAAACTTCTTTGCTTTTGGTTTAGTCCAATTGTGCTGACCTCCCCTGTATTGTGTGCTGTCTTTCACTTCACCTAAGTAGTTCTTATATACTATCTAATTAGTGAATGCCCCTCTGTCCCGCTCCCCCCTCCGCCCTCTGTTAACCACAAAAGAGTGTTTTCTTCTCAGTTTAAACTATTTCTCAAGTTCTTATGATAGTGGTCTTATACAATATTTCTCCTTTCGCAACTGGCTATTTTCACTTGGCATAATGCCTTCCAGGTTCCTCCACGTTAAGAAATGTTTCACAGATTCCTCACTGTTCTATATCGATGCGTACTGTTCCATTGTGTGACTACACCGTAATTTATCCATTCATCCGTTGATAGGCACCTTGGTTGCTTCCATCTTTTTGCTATTGTAAACAGTGGTGCAATAAACATGGGAGTGCATACATCTGTTCATGTAAAGGCTCTTATTTCTCCAGGATATATTCCAAGGAGTGGGATTGCTGGATCATATGGTAGCTCTATTTCTAGCTTTTTAAGAAGCGCCAAATGGATTTCCAAAGTGGTTGTACCATTTTACTTTCCCACCTGCAGCGTATTAGTGTTCCAGTCTCTCCACAGTCTCTCCAACATTTATTGTTCTGTGTTTTTTGGATTGATGCCAGCCTTGCTGTTGTGAGATGGAATTTCATTGTAGTTTTGGTTTGCATTTCTCTAATGGCTAATGATCGTGAGAATTTCCTCATATATCTGTTAGCTACCTGAATGTCTTCTTTAGTGAAGTGTCTTTTGCCCATTTTTTAATTGGGTTGTTTGTCTTTTTCAGTTGAGTTTTTACAGTATCATGTAGATTTTAGAGAATAGGTGCTGATCAGAAACGCCATAGCTAAAAACGTTTTCTCAGTCTGTAGGTAATCTTTTTACTCTTTTGGTGAAGTCTTTGGATGAGTGTAGGTGTTTGATTTTTAGAAGCTCCCAGTTACCTAGTTTTTCTTCTGCATTTCTAGTAATGTTTTGTATACTGTTTATGCCATGTATTAGGGCTCCTAACGTTGTCCCAATTTTTTCTTTCATGATCTCTGTCGTTTTAGATTTTATACATAGGTCTTTGATCCGTTTTGAGCTTGTTCTTGTACATGGAGTGAGGTATGGGTTTTGGTTCATTTTTTTGCAGATGGATATCCAGTTATGCTGGTACCATTTGTTAAAAAGACTGTCTTGTCCCCATTTAACTGTTTTCAGGCCTTTGTCAAATATCGACTGCTCATGTATGGATGGATTTATGTCTGGATTCTCAATTCTGTTCCATTGGTCTAAGTATCTGCTTTTGTACAAGTACCAGGCTATTTTGACTACTGTGGCAGTATAATAGGCCCTAAAATCAGGTAGAGTAAGGCCTCCCACTTTGTTCTTCTTTTTCATTAATGCTTTACTTGTCCGGGGTCTCTTTCCTTTCAATATGAAGTTGGGGATTTGTTTTTCCATTTCATTAAAGAATGTCATTGGAATTTGGATTGGAATTGCATTAAATGTATAGATCACTTTGGGCAGCATAGATATTTTTATAATTTTAAGGCTTTGTGTCCATGAGCAAGGTATGTTTTTCCACTTAAGTAGGTCTCTTTTGGTTTCTTGCAGAAGTGTTTTGCAGTTTTCTTTGTAAAGGTCTTTTACATCTCTGGTAAGATTTATTCCTAAGTATTTACATCTCTGGTAAGATTTATTCCTAAGTATTTTATCTTCTTGGGGGTTTATTTTACCTTCTTGGGACTACTGTAAATGGTATTCATTTGGTAATTTCCTCTTCGAATTTCTTTTTGTTGGCATAGATTTTTGTATGTTTATCTTGTATCCCGATACTCTGCTGAACTCTTCTATTAGTTTCAGTAGTTTTCTGGAGGATTCCCTAGGGTTTTCTGTGTATAAGATCATGTCATCTGGAAGTAGATATAATTATTCTTCTTCCTTGCCAATCTGGATGCACTTGATTTCTTTATCTAGCCTCATTGCTCTGGCTAGGACCTCCAGCACAATGTTGAATAACAGCAGTGACAAAGGGTATCCTTGTCTGGCTCCCTATCTCAATGGGAATGTTTTCAGGCTCTCTCCATTTAGGATGATGTTGGCTGTTGGCTTTGTATAAATGCCCTTTATTATGTTGAGGAATTTTCCTTCTATTCCTATTTTGCTGAGAGTTTTTTATCCTGAATGGGTGTTGAATTTGTCAAATGCCTTTTCTGCATCAGTTGGTAAAATCATGTGATTCTTGTCTTTTTTTTATTTATGTGGTGGATTACATTCATTGTTTTTCTAATGTTGAACCATTCCTGCATACCTGTTATGAATCCCACTTGGTCATGGTGAATTATTTTTTTGACATGTTGTTGAATTCTATTGGCTAGAATTTTGTTGAGGATTGTTGCGTATCAGTTCATGTGGGACATAGGTCTGTAATTTTCTTTTTTGTGGTGTCTTCAGCTCATTTTGGTATCAGGGATATACTGGCTTCACAGAATGAGTTTGGGAGTATTCTGTCCTCTTCTATGGTCTGAAATACCTTTAGTAGTGGTGGAGTAACCTCTTTTCTGAAAGTCTGGTAGAACTGTGCAGTGAAGCTGTCAGAGCCAGGACTTTTTTTGTTGGGAGTTTTTTGATTATCTTTTCAATTTCTTCTTTTGTTATCTGTCAGTTTAGCTGTGCTACCTGTGTTTGTGTTAGTTTAGGTAGATAGTGTGTTTCTAGGAATTCATCCATTTCTTCTAGGTTTTCCAATTTGTTAGAGTACACTTTTTCGTAGTAATCTGATATGATTCTTTTAATTTCATCTGAGTCTGTTGTAATATCACCCATCTCAATTCTTATTCGGGTTATTTGTTTCCTCTTCTGTTTTTCTTTTGTGAGTTCAGCCTATGGTTTATGAATTTTTTTTTTGATTTTTTCAAAGAACCACCTTTTGGTCTTGTTAATTCTTTCAATTGTTTTTCTGTTTTCTATTTCATTTAGTTCAGCTCTAATTTTTATTAAATGTTTTCTTCTGGTGCCTGAGGGTTTCTTTTGTTGTTTTCTTTATATTTATTCAAGTCGTAGGGATAATTCTTAGATTTTGGCCCTTTCTTCTTTTTTGTATGTGTGCATTTATTGATATAAATTGACCTCTGAGCACTGCTTTCATTGTGTCCCAAAGGTTCTGATAGGAAGTGTTTTCATTCTCATTGAATTCTATGTATTCCTTTATTCCATCCTTAATTTCTTCTATAATCCAATCTTTTTTGAGCAGGGTATTGTTCAGTTTCCAAGTGTTTTATTTCTTTTCCCTGTTTTTTCTGTTATTGATTTCCACTTTTATAGCCTTATGGTCAGAGAAGATGCTTTGTAATATTTCGATGTTTTGAATTCTTCTAAGGATTGCTTTATGACCTAATATGTGCTATACTCTAGAGAATGTTCCATGTGCACTAGGAAAGAAAGTATAGTTGGTTGTTGTAGGTCTATGAGGTCCTGTTGGTTGATTGTGGCATTTAGATCTTCTGCGTCTTTATTGATCTTCGTTCTGGATGTCTTGTCCTTTACTGAAAGTGATGTGTTGAAGTCTCCTACTATTATTGTGGAGCTGTCTATCTCGCTTTTCAATGTTGACAGAGTTTGTTTTATGTATCTTTTAGCCCTATCATTGGGTGCATAAACATTAAATATGGTTATATCTTCTTGGTATACTGTCCCTTTAATCACTATATAGTGTCGTTCCTTATCCTTTATGATGGACTTAACTTTAAAGCCTGTTTGTCAGAAATTAACAATGGCACTCCTGCTCTTTTTTGATTGTTGTTTGCTTCATATACTTTTTCCATCCTTTGAGTTTTAGTTTGTTTGTGTCTCGAAGTTTAATGTGTCTCTTGTAGGCAGCATATAGACAGATCGTGTTTTTTAGTCCATTTTGCCACTCTCTGTCTCTTTATTGGTACATTTAGTCCGTTTACATTCAGCGTGATTATGGATATGTATGAAGTTAGTGTTATCATTTTGATGTCTTTTTGTGCGTGTTGTTAACAGTTTCTTTTTCCGACTTAATTTTATGTGCTGAGTAGATTATATATAGTCCTTTCCTCATATTCATTGTTTTTTATTTTGTTTCTGCTGAGTATTTTTTTCTTGTATTTTATTTTGATGGGTACAATACTTTGTGTCCTTTTGGTTACCTTATTATTTACCCCTGTTGTTGTTGTTAGGTGCTGTCGAGTTGGTTCCGACTCATAGAGACCCTATGCACAACAGAACAAAACACTGCCCGGTCCTGCGCCATCCTTACAATCGTTGTTACGCTTAAGCTCATTGTTGCAGCCACTGTGTCAATCCACCTTTTTGAGGGTTTTCCTCATTTCCACTGACCCTGTACTCTGTCAAGCATGACGTCCTTCTCCAGGGACTCATCCCTCCTGACAACATGCCCAAAGTATGTAAGACGCAGTCTCACCACCCTTGCCTCTAAGGAGCATTCTGGCCGCACTTCTTCAAAGATAGATGTGTTCGTTCTTTTGGCAGTCCATGATATATTCAATATTCTTCGCCAACACCACAATTCAAAGGCGTCAACTCTTCTTCAGTCTTCCTTATTCATTGTCCACCTTTCACATGCATATGATGCGAATGAAAATACCATGGCTTGGGTCAGGCGCACCTTAGTCTTCAGGGTGACATCTTTGCTCTTCAACACTTTGAAGAGGTCCTTTGCAGCAGATTTGCCCAATGCAATGCGTGTTTTGATTTCTTGACTGCTGCTTCCGTGGCTGTTGATTGTGGATCCAAGTAAAATGAAATCCTTGACAACTTCAATCTTTTCTCCATTTATCATGATGTTGCTCATTGGTCCAGTTGTGAGGATTTTTGTTGTCTTTATGTTGAGGTGTAATCCATACTGAAGTCTGTGGTCTTTGATCTTCATTAGTAAGTGCTTCAAGTCCTCTTCACTTTCAGGAAGCAAGGTTGTACCATCTGCATAACGCAGGTTGTTAATGAGTCTTCCTCAAATCCTGATGCCCCGTTCTTCTTCATATAGTCCAGCTTCTCAGATTATTTGTTCAGCACACAGATTAAGTTTACCCCTGGTTTTCTAAATTTAAACCTTACTTTCACTTCTTTGTATCGCTGTATCTTCCTTTCCATATGGAAGATCTATGATTACATTTCTTAGTCCCTCTTACTTTTTTAATGCTGAGGGTTTTTTTATCTTGCTTTTTTTTTATTCCTCTGTCTGCGTTGACTTCTGATTGCTCTGCCCAGTGTTCTAGTCTTGGGTTGATGCCTGATATTATCGATTTTCTAACAAAAGAACTCCTTTTAGAATTTCTTGTAGTTTTGGTTGGTTTTTACGAATTCTCTAAACTTCTATTTATCTGGATATGTCCTACTTTCACCTTTGTATTTCAGAGACAGTTTTGCTGGATATATGATTCTTGGTTGGCAATTTTTTTCCTTCAATTTTTTTAAATAAGTCATCCCATTGCCTTCTTGCCTGCATGGTTTCTGCATAGTAGTCTGAGATTATTCTTATTGACTCTCCTTTGTAGGTGACTTTTTGTTTATTAAAATACTCTCTTTATCTTTGGTTTTGGCAAGTTTGATTATAATATCTCTTGGTGACTATCTTTTAACATCTACCTTATGTGGAGTTCGATGAGCATCTTAGATAGATATCTTCTCATCTTTCACAATATCAGAGAAGTTTTCAGCCAAAAAATCAACAATTCTCTCCGTATTTTCTGTTATCCCTCCCTGTTCTTGTTCTCCAGTCCCTCGCAGGTTATTTCTCTTGATAGAGTCCCACATGATTCTTAAAGTTTCTTTATTTTTTTAAATTCTTTTCTCCGATTTTTCTTCAAATATGTTACTGCCAAGTGATTTATCTTCAAGTTGAGAAATTATGGCTTCTACTTGCTCAATTCTGCTCCTCTGATTTTCTGTTGAGTCGTGTAATTCTGCAATTGTATTGTTAATCTTCTGAATTTCTGATTGCTGTCTGTCTATGGATTTTTCCAGCTTATTAAATTTTTCATTATGTTTCTGAATAATCTTTTTAATTTATTCAATTGCTTTATCTGTGTGTTTCTTGGCTTGTTCTGCGTATTGTCTCATTTCCTTCCTGATGTCTTGAAGAGTTCTGCATATTAATCTTTTGTATTCTGCCTTTGGTAATTCCAGGAATGCACTTTTATCTAGAAGATCCCTGGATTCTTTGTTTGGAGAGATTATTGAGATGACCGTGGTCTGTTTCTTTATGTGACTTGATATTGACTGTTGTCTTTGAGCCATCTAAAAGTTATTATATTAGTTTATGCCTGCTTACTCTGCCGTAGCCTCTTGCTTTCTTTTGTTTTGTTTTGATATGCCCAAATGGGTTGCTTGAGTGAGCTAGCTTGATTATTTTCACCTTTGGAACTCTGACGTCCTGTCCTCAGATGGAAAGAGCTGTTATCAGTTATATCATTCTAGGAGTCCATTCACTTTTCTTGTATGAATTCAGCTCAGGTGTCCAGGTAGCTGATCATGAAGTGTGTGGTACAGGCTCTGTCCTACAGTCTTAGAGGGGCAGTGGTGATTGGTGTATATACCAATATCTGATTGCAGCAGGGGGTCACGCTCTGAACAAGGCATGGGGCTGAGATCTGACCCCCAAGTGTCTCTGAGGAAAGCGCATCCCTGTTCCCTAGAGTGCGCAGGTGGGTTGGTTCTTCAGACGGACCATGGGCTTCTAATATTTTTGGTTGTAAAGACTGGGAGGTACGAGTTATCCTTGGAACCCTGTAGTGGGTGGCTGGGTGACCTGAGTGGAGGTATCAGTTCTTAGGCCCATCAAGTGGGTAGGTGAGGACCCTGTTTAATGGGCAAAGCAATGCCAAACATCACCCACCTCTCCGGCACACAGCTGAAATGGTTAGAGTCTGCCGACAAGGGTCTAGTCTCCTGAAATAGGCCCACACAGGTCCATGCAGAGGGGAAAGGTGCTCAAAGTCCATGGACCGTTTATGCCTGGACAGGAGCGGCTTCTGTGCTGAGCTCCCCTGGTTAGTGGAGCTGGCAAATTATCTTTCCCTCCAATTGCAAATTTTTTCCTTCTCCATGGCTGGGAGGATGCCTCTAGGCACTCAACAGTGCCTATCTCAGGCCCAAGGAATTCAGCCGCTGAAGCTGGCTTGTGAGTGGGGGGTGTGGTAAAACATACAGAAGTACTTAGCTTTTGCTGAGAGCGCCATTCTTCTCTGGTTCCAAAGGTATGAGTAGGCTGTGTGGCTGACTGCTTCTCCCTAAGGAAACTGTGGCAAAATGCTAGTACCAACCCACTGCCGCCACTCTGGAATGATGCCTGAGGGCTTTCCGAGATTCAGGCCCAGTAACTCCTCTCTACTTCTGTACTGTCTCTTCTTCCCCCTTCCCCTCTGTTCTTTTTCTAAGCTTGCCTTCGATGCTCAGGGCTTCTAGCTTGTCATAAATATACTTGTTTCACTTGGTTTTTTATGTCTTTGTTGTATAGAGGGTTCGCCAGAGGTATCTGTATATTCTACCATCTTAGCCTAGCCAGGGTAAACAAAATCTTTTGAATGCTCTAAAACCAAGAGAAATAGATCACAAATACTGAGCTTGCAGTGGTAAAATTATAGGTATATGGTTTAACAGTTCTGGAATTGTATATATTTACTAGGTTTAGACAAATAAAGAAGTGTATTTTAATAATGGGAGTCCCTGGTTATTGCAAATGGTTAACACTCTCAGCTGCTAATTGAAAGGCGTATGTTCAAAACTTTCACATTTCTAATGAAGACGATTCTTTACAAATTCGATCAAAATTTCACCTTTAATAAGAGAGTGGGTTTCTTATTTTATTACTCATAAAATATGAAGAAAGGATGAATATTAAGCAACTTAGTAATGGATATAAATATTGCATAGAAGTCACCATCTCAGGTCCTCTGTGGGATGCAAGGGTGAACATAACTCTTCTCAAGAGAGATCTGCTAGGGAGAGGAGTGAGCAGGTTACTGAGAAATGCAAGGACCCCTTCCAGATTTCCCTTATGGTCTATAATATAGCAGAGATGTGGCCTGACTTTGTCTGGTTTCCAGGAGATCAGTACACAGTCTTTGCTGAGGTTAAAAATATTTCCAAATCTTTTGAAGGTTTCTGACGTTCTACTTTTTATGTCCTGAAAAACTGCCTTTAAGCCATTATAAAATAAAATATGATTAGCGTGAATGTTGCTAGTTGTTGGAAGGTATGCAATGATTTTACATTTTATTTTTCACAACAGAAATTTTACTCTCTAAAATCAAAAGGAGACAGCTGTCAAGATGTTAATAGACAGAATTGATAAACTATTACTACATCCAAATAGCATTTGAATAGGTGGGAACTAACTGAGTAGGTTAGGAAAATGGAAAAAGTTTTTTCTTAACTTTTCTGGATATCCATTTGGATAAGTGGACTTATGGAGAAGATAACCGTGAGAAAGAATTACAAGGGAATGAAACATTTTTTCCAAAAAGCTTAATAACTCAGTGTCATGGATTGAATTGTATACCCCAATAATATGTGTCAAATTGATTAGACCATAATTTCCAGTACTGCGTGGTTGTCCTTCATCTGGTGATTGTAATTTTATGTTAAAAACTACTAGGGTAGGAGTGTAACACCCTTACCCAGGTCACATCCCAGATCCATAAATAAAGGGAGTTTCCCTGGGGTATGGCCTATACCACCTTTTATCTTACAAGAGATAAAAGGAAGGGAAACAAGCAGAAAGTGTGGGACCTCATACCACCAAGATAACAGTACCAGGAGCAGAGCGAGTCCTTTGGATCTGGGGTCCATCCGTGGAGAAGCTCCTAATCTGGGGAAAGATTGATGCCCTGAATTTGGACTTTTACCCTACTTCACTGTGAAGAAATAAATTTCTCTTTGCTAAAGCCCATCCACTTGTGTTATTTCTGTTACAGCAGCATTAGACTAAGACACTCAGGAAGATAATTTCATGGAAAATGCAATGAGCCATAATCCAGTGACAGAGTTGATAAGATAAAAGGCTAGCAGCCACTTTTCAATTTGTGCTTCAGTCAAAATGAAAAATAAATACATTATGCCTCTTTCAGTTCAAAAATAAAAATGTTTATATTTAAATACACACATGTACTTTATAGGAAGCCATACAGAATGTGGAACATTAAAGATCGTGATGGAATAAGAAGACAAACCAGTGAGTAATTGAAATTTTTCTATTTTTTAAATAATTGGGTTACTTATTCTGTCTTGTAGCAATTCTATTTAGTGTACTCATATGGTCTTGGCAATTAGACCCATAAATCTTAGGGTTAGAAATTTAAATATATTACTTGTAATAAGGCAACTGATTTCTTGCATCCTAAAAAAAAATAATGAGTTGTTACTTCAGGCTTCTAAGTTTGACTTTTACTTTTTGGTAAGTTAAAGTAACCCATTTCTGTTTCTAGGAGATAGATTGTTTAATAGATAGATTGTCTAATTCTGAGTGAAAAGAAAGGGCTATGTAATTCTTATGACTGTTTCAACAAAATTCTGATCAGAGTTTGCATAAATAGGACATAAAATGACAATTATTTTATTGTCTCCCAAAGATGTGCTTTGTTGTGTGAAGATTTCTTATCTACTACTGTATTTTTAATATAAAAGAACTAATAAATGTGTATTAAAAGAATGCCAGCAAGATCCTAAAAATAAGAAAAAATTTGCATTTATTATATAGGATATTTTAGAATATTGGAGATGATGATGCTGATCATGATGAATTATATCTTTCATCTCTTTCCCTTAATACTATTTTTGTCTAAATGGGGTTAAAAGAAAAATTGAAGAGAGAGAGAGAAATGAACAACTACACAGTGGTCACAGAGCTTGTCCTCCTAGGCCTTTCTGATGATCCTGACCTTCAGATTGTGACCTTCCTCTTTCTATTTATCACATATGTATTAAGCTTCACTGGAAACCTGATTCTCACCACCCTAACCTCGGTGGACTCCCATCTACAGACACCTATGCATTTCTTCCTCCGGAACGTCTCCTTCCTAGAAATCTCCTTTACAACTGTATGCATTCCTAGATTTCTGGGTGCAATTATCACCAGGGATAAGACCATTTCCTACAACAACTGTGCAGCTCAACTCTTCTTTATTTTCATGAGGGTGACAGAATTTTACATTCTGACGGCTATGTCCTATGACCTCTATGTGGCCATCTGCAAGCCCCTGCATTACAAAAGCACCATGAACAGGAAACTCTGCTCCCTGCTTGTGTTATGTGTGTGGTTGAGAGGGTTTCTGACCATATTCCCACTTCTTATGTTTCTTCTCCCCCCCCGGATTACTGTGCTTCCAAAGTCATTGATCACTTTGCATGCGACTATTTTCCGGTCTTACAACTATCTTGCTCAAATACATGGCTCCTAGAAGTAACTGGTTTTTACTTGGCTTTGGTTTCTTTGCTATTCACTTTGGCATTAATGATTTTGTTCTACGTGTGTGTCATCAGGACTATTCTGAGAATCCTGTCTTCCAGTGAGAGAAAAAAACTTTCTTCACTTGTTCCTCCCACATGACTGTCATTTCCACCTCTTACGGAAGCTGCATCTTCATGTATGCCAATCCCTCTGCAAAAGAAAAGCATCATTGACCAAAGGAGTTGCTATTGCCAACACCTCTGTTGCCGCCGTGCAGAACCCCTTCATTTATTCCCTGAGGAACCAGGAAGTAAAACAAGTCTTCAAAAACTTCCTCCAGAACATAGTGTTTTCTACAAATTGGGAGCTGTTTTTTTGTTTTGTTTTGTTAGCAAAAATACAGATACATGTGGTTGACATGAATTGGAATCGAATCCACACCAACTTTTTTTGGGGGGGGCGTATAAAGAACAATTATATATAAACCTGAAATTCATAGATGTTTGTACAGGTATGCTTGTTCTTTTAGAGCCTCTTTACCTGTCAAATCATTTGATCTGATATTTTGCAAATCCCTCACTTTAACGTCTGTGCCTGACTTTCTCCAATGCAGTGCCTATTAACATATTTTAAAATATGGTAAAGCTTATTTCTCCTACTGAATTTTCTGAAAAACTTACATTTTCCTTGAAGGCACACTGTAGTTAAGATGGAGTAAAGTTGTTTTAATTCTGTTTATTTTCTCAGCTCTTAAAAGACACAGTTATTATTGCTTCGTACTTCAAATGTAGTGTTTCAAATGTATGTAATTTCTTGTGTATTTTCAAGATGAATATTGGTAGTGTTTTCAGTAATGTTTCTAGAATTTCCATGCTCTGTGTTATTGTTCATTAAATTCAGTTTAAAACATACTATTGTGTTGCACTTTGAATACAGAGCTTTATACTTTGTGAAATTTAATGTATATTTTCTGGATAAATATTAGTCATGATATTAAGTAATTTTTATAGAATTTTCATGTTTTAAAACTTCTTAGGAGATATTCATAGTTTTTCTAAAACATGCAAAGTAAATGCACTAAAACTAAAACACATTTCACTTCTATTTTTCTGTAAATTATAAAAGTTCCGCGTTGCAAACTACAAAAATAAATTTAGGTTACCCTACGATTATTTTGGAAAGCCTGGTGGTGTACTGGTTAAGTGCTACGGCTGCTAACCAAGAGGTCCGCAATTCGAATCTGCCAGGCGCTCCTTGGAAACTCTATGGGGCAGCTCTACTCTGTCCTACAGGGTCGCTAGGAGTCGGAATCAACTTGACGGCAGCGGGTTTTGGTTTTATGATTATTTTAATTATATGAACCCCACAAGTTATATGAACAGTGTTGTGATAATGATTCATCTGGCTTAAAATATAAAACATTAGTTAATAGCTATATTTTAGAAGAATTACAATTTCAAATTTTCTTTTTTTCTTGTTCTCCCAAATTATGTTGACTAGAAAATTTTGTTTAACAGACTTCATTGATAAATTGTAGACTACTTACAAAGTGAAGTATAAGAAAAAAAAACTTGAAGTACTTGTCAAATCATGAAAAGGGTTGTTATGCAGATTTTTAGTATAATTCAAATAAGTTTTGGTCTTTATATGTATCTATATGCTTTTAAGATCTGGAACACAGTGCGTTCCAATATGAAAAAGGAACATGGTGACTTCTCTCTGAGGAATTTAAAACCTGTAAGTCTTGGTGATACCTTACACTTGTTTGTGATTTAAATAGTCTCAGAGATCTTTTACATATACCTTTTATTCATGTATTTATTCATCTCTTTATTCCCAAATTTCAGTATCTACATAGGAAATGATTCAGTGATGGAAAAGAATGGCTTTTGTGCTTGTTCATTTCCAGTGTAACAAAAAAAAAGTAAGTTGATGATTATAATCCAATTGTATATAAATTCTATAATATCTCTAAGAAGAATACACTGTACAGGTACATGAAAATATTAAGGTTACAAATATAATAGGCTTGCCCACATCATTCAGAATTTGGAAACAACATTACAGCAATAAGGAAGGTACAATCATTGTTATTTTTATGTATTATATTAGGATTACAGTCATGATAGAGACAGTAGATAAAGAGAAAAATTTGCTGCATTGCAAAGCCTTGTGTAACTAGACATTCCATTAATAACTAACATTTAGTTAATACTTAAAAATACTATACACACGACCAAGTATAAAAGCTTAATTATTTTTGCAAACTCCTACGACATAGTGGGTTCCTTGGGTGGTACAAACTGTTAATGCTGCACTCAACTGCTAAACAAAAGATTGGAGATTCGAGTCCACCCAAAACTGCTTCAGAAGAAAGGCTTGGAAATCTACTTCCAAAATATAAGCCATTGAAAACCCTATGAAGCACATTTCGATTTTTAGGCACATGGGCTTGCCATTGACTGGACAGCAACAGTTCTTTTTTTTTTTTTTTAAAGACATATGTAGTAATCATTCTACGTGACTACACTTTATGTTTTTAAACTTGATTGACATCTGGCATGGCGGAACAATAGCTGTCATTCTGAGCAAACTAAGTAAACGACAGTCTTTGCAACTATAGACAAAAAGAAAAATACTTATCCATGTATGTAGATTTGGGGTTCCATCTGAAATTGAGTTAAATTTGGTGTATTCATAATTATAATAATTTAATACATTGTAAGCAATAAGGTACTTTTTTCTGCTTAAATAAATAATGACTGTTATTGAAGTACTGAGTTATGATACCTAACTTTCAACTTACCATCAATAAGAACTTAAGAAAATTAGGCACGTTAGCTTTTCCAACTTCAATGTCGTCATTTTTTTTAAATAAAGATGAAAATACTTTAGTTTTATGCCATATGCTTACCGTGGGAACCCTGGTGGCTTAGTGGTTAAGTGCTACAGCTGCGAACCAAAGAGTTGGCAGTTCGAATCCGCCAGGTGCTCTTTGGAAACTCTAGGGAGCAGTTCTACTCTGTCCTGCAGGGTCTCTATGAGTCAGAATTGACTCGACAGCACTGGTTTTTTTTGTGTGTGTGTGTGCTTACGGTGAGATAAAATTATAAAAGATATATATACATAGATTAATTTTTTTAAAGTAAGAAACGTTATTCAAATGTAACACTAGTGTTTAAGAATCCAACAGTATGAAGGGCTTAGGTTTTGCTCCAAGTCTATGACTTTGTCTGTTTATATGTGAAATAATATATATATATATATTTAGGCACTCCAATCTATTGTGCACAGGTGAAATTTCTTTCCCAGCTCTTAATTTCATATCATGTAAAGCCATTACTTGCTAGTCACATTGAGTTTAGTCTGGTCAATTTAAAAATATCAGCTTCATATTCAACTAGCTTCAGCGAGGCATTGAAATTTGGGTGGAGTCTTGGGCTCCTTTCATTGCCTCTTCTCTACTCAGAGATAGTTCGTGATTGGGACAAAGGCAGAAGACAGATGGAAAAGGACACCTTTTATTTATCTGGTGCTCCTTCAAATCTTTTTTAATTAATATTGGATCTTTGTGGGAGGGTGTCTAAATGCAGATACTCCTATATGGTGCATATGAGTAAATTCAATGGACTTCACACAAATTGCGGTGTTACAACAAATCCCTCACCAGTATATAACTCTGAGGTACATAACATAGAAAATTGCATTAGTGTTCTTTAATCTGGAAGCAGCTAAACTTGAAAGGGTTCTTGCAAAATGCCTAAAGTGTGATTACCTTTTCTAATGTTTAATTGATCTAAGGGAAACCTGCACATTCTTGGTTTAACAAGTCATAATTGTAATGACTACTTCACTTCTGCTCACTCTCTGTGCCCAAATGTCTCTCTGAAATTCTCTTTCTCTTCTACTCAAATTGAGAGGGCAGAGCAGCAAATACAGTGTGATATACCAAATCACTGTAAACAGAAGACTGTCATTCTAAGAAGCACTGCGTATTCATGTATCTGGTTCTCTAAGACCTTTTAAACTTGACCTTGAGAGTCATTGTCAGGTTGCAACATTCACAGAAAATGGAGGGAAAATCGTTTCTAAGCTGATGATGACATGGTTCCATTAATCTTTCTCTTTTAGCAAACTCCACTGTATATGGAATAATGAGAGATTCTAGATAATGGTTTCTGGTAGCAGAATCTGTCCAGCTGCCAGTTATTTAGCTCTGTAATGGTTGCTTGACCCCAAAATTATCTTGACTGTAGGGCGTTATAAATTGAATTGTGTCTGCCCCAAAATATCTGTTGCAAGTCCTAACCCCTCTACCCGTGGTTATAATTCCATACGGGAATGTGTTTTTTCGTTGCGTTAATAATGTAATAAAAACAAACAAACAAACATTGCCATTGAGTCTATTCTGACTCACAGCAACCCTATATGAAAAAGTAGAACTGCTTCATGTGGTTTCCAAGGAGTGGCTGGTGGATTCAAACTGCCAACTTTTTGGTTAGCAACAGAACTCTTAACCACTGCACCACCAGGTTTTCCAATAATGTAGGATGTGTCTTAAATCAATCTTTTTTGAGATATAAAAGAGCAGATTAAGCCAGGGATAGCAAGCACAATTGGGAGAAGGTAGATACCACGCCACTTGAAGATCATCAAGGAACCAAGGAACAGAAGCTGAAAAGAGACAAGGACCTACCCCTCGAAGAGACACAGATAGAACGCCTTCCTCCAGAGCTGGTGCCCTGAATTCAAACTTCTGTCTAGCCTCCTAAAATGTGAGAAAATAAATGTGTTTTTTAATGTCATCCACTTATTGTATTTCTGTTATAGCAGGACAAGATAATTAAGACACGAGGGTTAAGTATTTGATTTTTGTAGCTTTGGAAAGTCAACCACAATGCCAACCCAGAAGAAAATTTTCTTAGCCTCCTGTTACAAAGACATGAAAACAGCTTGGCACTATTTCCATTTTTCATATCTTTGTAAATTAGTACAGTAGAGGAACCAGCATCCAAGTTCAGATGAATGAGGAAATACACATAAGTGAATTTTCTCATGAGAATTATGCTGTAAGACAGTACACTAGGCAAAGGAATGGTATATCATCCCGTTGATTAATTAAAAAGACATCTAGAACTGTTTGTTAAACTCGCTCAACCTCAGATGCATTGGCTCAGTTGTTTATCCTCAGGGTAGATCTGAAAATATAGATAACAAGTGTATTCACTCTCAGTTAGTTCAGGACAATCCTTGCACAGAAACAATAGGAAAGCAAAAATAATAATAAATTTTATTGAAGATATTGGAAAGTAAAAAAAAAAAGCAAAGTATTTTAGGATTAAAATACAATATATTAAAGAATTCAGAATGATAATCCCAGCAAAGGAGGTCACTTTTCCCTGCCCATAATGGAAGAGGTAGCTGAACAGATAAATCAGGAAATCTTCCTAACAGGTTAAAAAGAAGAACAAAAACTGTAGTGTAGGACTTGCCAAGTTTGTGAAGCTAGAAAACTTTTATACTTTCAAAGATTATTTAAAAGGTTAAGTCATAGAAATAAGAGTGGGGACAAGATAGCCTTTACCCTAAAGAAAAGCTTCAAATTACATCAATTCATGGATTTAGATTAATATGCCTTTGAATATTAGTGTCCCTAATCACCTGCTAGAAAAAAGCATAAAATCTCTGTAGGAAAATATCATTGCCCTAAACACCACTATATTTCTATAACTTTGTCACACAACTCCTATCTATCAGAAACAATACCCTGGCACATGAGCAGATAAAGCAATATAAATAAAATCAAACAAAGCTAACAATAAAAACAGGAAGAGTGGCGATAGAAAATAGACTCAAAAGGCACAAATGTTAAATTAGCTATGCTTAATATATTCAAAAGATCACAGTAAGAATTGTAATTTTGATTCAAGTTCTTAGAATTACTGAGGAAAAAAAAATCTGATATTTAAAGTTCTCCTTAATAACTCAGTGGAGGAGTTTAAGAGCAGATTAACACAGCCAAAGAAAGAGGTAGTGTACTGGAACAGAACTCAGAAGAGTGAATATTTGAGAAATACTAAAGGAAAACTAGAGAAGAGGGTAAGAGACAAAGAGAATAAGGTGAGAACTTCTACCAGATGGATTAATGGGGTTCCAGAAAGAGAAAGGGGGGAAAAAAAAAGGAAAGGCAATTTTTGAAGTGATAAACCAAAAAGAAAAAAAAATCTGTTACCTTTGAGTTGATTCTGACTCATAGCGACCCTAGACAGAGTAGAACTGCCCCATAGGGTTTCCAAGGAGCTGCTTTGTATTTGAACTGCCAACTTTTTCGTTAGCAGCCCAGCTCTTTTTTTTTCCTTCTTTTTTGTTTTAATTATTTTCTTGTTATCGTTGGGAATGTACATAGCAAAATATACACCAATTCAACAGTTCCTACATGTACAATTCAGTGACATTGATTACATTCTTCAAGTTGTGCAACCATTCTCACCCTCATTTTCTGGGTTCTTTCTCCCCCATCAACATAAACTCACTGTTCCCTAAGATTCCTATCAAATCTTTTGAGTTGCTGTTGTCATTATAGATACAGTTCTTTTTTTTTAAATTTTTTATACGTTCACAGAGCAAATTAGCTTCTCATTAAACAATTAATACACATATTGTTTTGTGACATTGATTGCCAACCCCACGACATGTCAACACTGTCCACTTCTCAATCTTGAGTTGTCTATTTCCATTCCTCTCTGTCAGGCCAGTAAGTCTGCTCTTTTTTAGTGAGTTAGAATTTGTTCTACAGTTTTCTCCAGCTCTGTCCAGGACCCTCTATTGTGATCCCTATCAGAGAAGTTCGTCGAGGTAGCTGAGCACCATCTAGTTGTGTTGGACTCAGTCTGGTGGAGGTCGTGGTACTTGTGGTCCATTAGTCCTTTGGACTAATCTTTCCCTTGTGTCTTTCGTTCTCTTCATTCTCTCTTGCTCCAGATGGGGTGGGACCAGGGAAGTATCTTAGATAGCCGCTCACAAGTTTCTAAGACCCAAGAGGTTGTTCACCAAAGTAGAATGTAGAACATTTTCTTTATAAATCATGTTATGCCAATTGAGCTAGATGTCCCCTGAGACTATGGTCCCCAGCCCTTAGCCCAGTAATTCCGTTCCTCTGGGAGTTTGAATGTGTCTATGAAGCTTCCATGACCTTGCCTTGGTCATGTTGTGCTGACTTTCCCAGCATTGTGTACTATCTGACCCTTCACCAAATTTACCACTTACCTATTGTTTAGTGATTTTCCCTCCCCAGCCTTCTCCTCCCTCGTAACCATCATAGATTGTTTCTTTCTGTGTGTAAACCTTTCCATGAGTTTTTCTAACAGTGATCTCATACAGAATTTGTCCTTTCATGATTGAATTTCACTCAGCATAATGTCCTCCAGATTCATCCATGTTGTAAGATGTTTCACAGATTCATCATTGTTCTTTATTATTGCATAGTATTTCATGTTGTGTATGTACCATAGTTTGTTTATCCATTCTTCTGTTGATGGGCACTTAGGTTGTGTCCATCTTTTTCCTATTGTTAATAATGTCGCAATGAACATGGGTGCACATATGTCTATTTGTATGATGGCTCTTATTTCTCTAGGATGTATTCTTAGAAGTGGGATAGCTGAATCATATAGTATTTCTATTTCTAGCTTTTTAAGGAAGCCACCATATCTTTTTCCTAAATGGTTGTACCATTTTGCATTCCCACCAGCAGTGCATAAGAGTTCCAATCTCCCTGCAACCTCTCCAATATTTGTTAATTTCTGTTTTTTTTTTTTGATTAGTGCCAGTGATATTGGGGTGAGATGGTGTCTCGTTGTAGTTTTCGTTTATGTTTCTCTAATGGCTAGCGATCGGAAATATTTTCTCATGTGTCTATTAGCCATGTGAATGTCTTCTTTAGAGAAGTATCTGTTCATATACTTTGTCCATATTTTAATAGTTTATTTGTCTTTTTGTAGTAGAGGTGCTGGATTTTCCTACAGATTTTAGAGATTGCAACTTTGTTGGACTTGTTATAGCCAAATTTTTTTTCCCAATCTGTAGGTTCTCATTTTGCTGGGTTGGTGAAATCTTTTGATGAGCATAAGTGTTTAATTTTTAGAAGATTCCAGTTACTAGCTTATCTTCTGGTGTGTGTATTGTTGGTTATGGTTTGTATGCCATTTATGCCATGTATTAGGGACTCTTGCGTTGACCTTGTTTTTTCTTCTATGATCTTTATAGTTTTTGATTTCATATTTAGGTCTTTGACTTATTTTGAATTAGTTTTTGTGTATGGTGTGAAGTATGGGTTCTGTTTATTTTTTCCAGATGGACACCTAGTTTTTCCAGCACTAATTGTTAGAAAGACTGTCTTTTCCCCATTTAGTGGACTTTGGGCCTTTGTTGAAGATCAGTTGACCATAGGTGGGTGGATTCACATCTGCATACTTGATTCAATTCCATTGATTACTGTGTCTGTCATTGTACCAATACCAGGCTGTTTTGACTATTGTAGCTGTAGAGCAGTTTCTGAGGTCAAATAGTATGAGGCCTCCTGCTTTATTCTTCTTCTTCAATAGTGATTTACTTATCTGTGGCCTCTTACCTTTCCATATAAATTTAATGATTAGTTTTTCCATCTTGTTATAGAATGCTGTTGGACCGGCTTGCATTGTACTTGCAGATTGCTTTGGGTAGAATTGACATTTTCACAATGTTGAGTCTACCTATCCATGTGCATGGTATGTTTTTCCATTTATGTAGGTCTCTTTTGATTTCTTGCAGTAGGATTTTGTAGTTTTTTTTTTTTTGTATATGTCCTTTACATCCTGGTTAGATTTATGCCTAAGTATTTTATTTTTTTAGGACTTATCTTAAATTGTATTGCTTTACTCGTTTCCTTTTCCATGTTCTTTTCATTGGTGTATAGGAATCCAACAGTTTTTTCTATGTTTATCTTGTATCCCGCTCTACTGCAGAATCTTTCTATTAGTTCCAGTAGTTTTCTTGTGTATCTTTGAGGAGGTTTATGTACAGTATAATATCACCCTCAAATAGGGATAGTTTTACTTCTTCCTTGCCTATTTGAATGTCCTTTATTTCTTTTTCTTATGGCTGTAGGTAGGTCTTCTAGCACAATGTTTAATAGCAGTAGTGATAAAGGGCTTCCTTGTTTTGTTCCTGTTCTCAGGGGGAATGTTTTCAGCCACTGTCTGTGGAGAATGATGGTGGCTGTTGGTTTTGTTTAGATGCCCTTTATTATGTCGAGAAATTTCCTTTTTATACCTATTTTATTGAGGGTTTTTATCAGGTATGGGTGTTATACTTTATCAAATGACTTTTCTGAGCCTATTGAGATGATCATGTGATTCTTTTGTTTTATTTATGTGGTGGATGACATTGACTGTTTCTCCAATGTTGAATCATTGTTGCATACCTGGCATGAATTCCACTTGGTCATGGTTTTTTTTTTTTTTTTTTTTTTTTTGATGTGATGCTGAATTCTATTGGCTAGAATTTTGTGGAGAGTTTTTGCATCTATATTCATGAGAGATATTGGTTTGTAATTTTTCTTTTTTTGTGGTGTCTCTGCCTGATTTTGGTATCAGGGTTATGCTGTCTTCATAGAATCAGTTAGGAAGTATCCCTTCCTTTTGTATGTTCTGAAATAGTTTTAGTAGTACTACTGTGAATTCTTCTTTGAATGTTTGGTAGAATTCTCCAGTGAAGCCATCTGAGCCAAGGCTGTTTTTTATTGGAAGTTTTTTTTATTACCTTTTCAATCTCTTCTCATTATGGGTCTGTCCAGATTTTAGACCTCAGTTTATGTTAGTTTAGGAAGATAGTGTGTTTCTAGAAATTCGTCCATTTCCTCTAGGTTTTCAAATTTGTTGGAGTGTAGATTTCATAGTACTCTGTTATGAACCTTTTTATTTCAGTTAAGTCTGTTGTAATGTCCCCCGTTTTATTTCTTATTTGGGTTATTTTTGTCTTCACCTGTTTTTCTTTTGTCAATTTGACCAATGGTTTGTTGATTTTGTTGATCCTTTGATAGAACCAACTTTTGGTTTTATTGCTCCTTTCTATTTTCTATTTCATTCACTTATTTCTGATTTTTATGATTTCCTTTCTTTTCATGGCTCTGGACTTCTTCTGCTCTTCTCTTTCCGTCTATCCAAGTTGTATAGCTAGTGTTTTGATTTTGTCCCTTTCTTCATTTTTGATGTGTGCATCTATCACTACTGACCTCTGAGCACTGCCTTTGCTGTGTACAAAGAATGAACAGGGTCAAGATACACTGAACATTGTTGTAATTAAGACATTATTCATCTGAATTAGTTGGTTTTACATTAAGATGCTAATTGTAATCCACAAGAAATCATTAAGAAAATAATTTGAAATGTATGCTGTAAAAGATACAATAAATAAATTTAAAGGTACACTAGGACATACCAATTTAACACAAAAGAAGCCAGCAATCCAGGAACAGATTAATAAAAAAGACATAAGGATATTAAAAAAAAAAAGGAAGACATAAGTCTTACTTTATCAGTAATTAAATTTAAACAATGAAACAACCCAATTGAAAGGCAGAGATTGGAAACATAGTCTAAAAAGAGAACTTAACCCAAATATATGTCTGTCTATTATAGGCACTCTTTAGATTAAAAGACACAAATAGACTGAAAATAGGATTTAAAAGATAGGCCATGTATTCCGGATTGAAAGTGTCTCCGAAATATATATGTTGAAGTGCTAAAAATTGTACCTGGAAGTTGTGACCTTGTTTGGGAAAATAGCACTATTCTTGGAAGATAAAAGAAAAACCTTCGCCATCCTGTTGATTATAACTCATAGTGACCATATAGGATAGAGGAGAACCACCCCATAGTGTTTCCATAGAGCAGCTGATGATATTGTCACTTAAGCCATACCAGAGTAGGATAAGTCCTATTCCATTCTGAGTGGTATCTTAAAAGGAGATAACAGACAGGGAGATGGAAAGAAACACACAGAGTAAGACAGATGCCAGGTGATAATGGAGGCAGACACATCTATAAGCATCCATAAGCATGCCAAGAATTGCAAAGGGCTACAAGAAGCTACAAGGCGCCCTGATGGTGCAGTAGCTAATAGCTCAGCTCCTAACCGAAATGTCAGCAGTTGGAATCCACCAGCCACTCTTTGAAAACCCCATGAGAAAGTTCCGCTCTATCCCATAGGGTTGCTGTGAGTTGGAATTGACTCAACGGCAACAGTTTTTTTTTTTTTTGACTGTAGGAAGCTGAGACAGGAAGGACCTTTCTGTAGAACAAACAGAGAGAGAGCTCATAGACCCATTAATGAATCTGGGCTCTAGTCTTCAGAACTGAGACAATAAATTCTGTTCTTCAAAGCCATTTACTTTGTAGTATTTTGTCATGGCAGCACTAGGAATCTAACATACCACGCAAGCAGTAGCCAAAAAAAAAGAGCTGGGTTGCCTATGATAATATTTGATGTATTAGACTTTAAGACAAAAAAGTTACAGGATACAAATAATATTTTACAATTATAAAGGGTCAATCTATTGGGCAGAACAAACAATTATAAACATGTATTCACCTAACATTCCACAATAATAGAGACTTCAATAACTCATTTTCAATAATGGATATAAAACTGGGCAGTATACATGGGACATTCTCCAGAGTGACCATATACCAGACTATAAAACAAACCTAAATAAATACAAAATAATTGAAATAATACAAAATATGTTCTTTGACCAAAATACAACTAAATTAGAAATCAACAATAGAAGAAAATATAAGAAAATCACAAATATATGTAAATTAAACAGTACACTCCTAAATAACAAATAAGCCAAAGAATAAATCACAAGGAGAGTTTAAAAATAATATTTTTAGATTAAAGGAAGTGAAAAACAGCATGCTAAAACATATGGATTGCAGCTTTAGAATCGTTTATACAGAAATTAATAGCTCCAAGTGCCTATGTTAAAAAGGAAGACAGGTCTCAAATCAATAAACAAATGTTTTGCCTTTGGAAACAAGAAAAAGAAGAGTAAAATGGTACAAAACAAACAAAAGAGAGTACGTATTATATGATTTTATTCATATGAAATTCTGGTAAATGAAAACTAATTGTAGATCTATTGTTGCCTGTATATAGATGTAGGTGTTAATATTGATGTAGATATATATATATTTGACTTAATAACTATATATATATATTTTTGTGAAACCAAAACGTTCACTAATGAGAGGACAGTGTGAGTTTCAAATCTTTGATTAAAATGTATTTATTGAGTATAAATTATATCACCTTTACCAGGCACTAGAGATATAAATATAAAACAACCAAGGCCTGTTTCTTCCAGGTTAGGTAGTAATTTAATAGAAACAGGTTTATGTACAAATAATTTCAGTAGAGTAAGCTAAGAGGACAAAGTTTTGGGAGAGCAAAGAGGAGATAGCACCTAATCTTGGCTTTACACAAAGGGAAGATTTCAAGGATTTTATTAAATTTAGACCAAACCTTAAAGAAAAGTATGGGTGTATATGGGTGTGTATTTGTGTGTATGTGTGCACGTCTGAAAATACCTAGTGTTTACAGGAATAAATGAAAGATTTGATGATGTTAGCGCAAATGTTGCACAGGGCCTAGGTTCTGGGTTGCACAGGGTTAGTTTAAGAACAACAAAAAGGAGAAATAACTGATCTCCCAGCACTTGTCCAAAATAATTTTCTACAATAATGGAAATGTTCTATAATCTGTGCTGCCTAAAACATTAGCCACTAGACACATGTGGCTACTGATCATTTTAGATACGGCTAGTGTGACTAAGGAACTGAACTGCTATTTTATTTCATTCATATTTAAATTTAAATAACCACAAAAGTAACTTACTCCTGAGCAAGGCTGATACTTGGTTATTAGTTCAAATTCAAATAATATTACTGCTTTAAAGATGAAACACAGGACATTCTGGAAACATGTAAGAGTTTGAGAGAATCAGAGAAGACTTCTCCAAGAGAGTACAATTAAAGTACAAATGAATTGAGGTACCAGAGAAACCACCTCTAGCAGACAGAAGAACACGTGTGAATGTCCTGAAGGAGAAGAGAAAGTGTCAGATTGTTAAAGAAACAAACAACAAATAACGAGTATCTCAAAATGACAAAAGTGAGGGACATGCTTATGAATAGGTAGACTCAACATTGTGAAAATATCAATTCTACCCAAAGCAATCCACAAATACAAAGCAATTCTCATCCAAATACCAACAGCATTCTTCAAAGAGATGGAAAAACTAATTATTAACTTTATACGGAAATGAAAGAGGCCCCACATAAGTAAAGTATTATTGAAGAAGAAGAATTCACTAGGAAGACTCACACTACCTGGCCTCAGAATCTACTGTACGGCTACGGTAGTCAAAACAGCCTGGTACTGGTACAATGACAGCTACATTGACCGGTGGAACAGAATTGAGAACCCAGGTGTAAATCCATCCACCTACAATCACCTGATCTTGGAAAAGGGCCCAAAGTCCATCAAATGTGGAAAAGACAGTCTTTTTAACAAATTCTGCTGGCAAAACTGGATGTCCCTCTGCAAAAAAATGAAACAGGGCCCATACCTCACACCATACACAAAAACTAATTAAAAATGGATCAAACACCTAAATATAAAATCAAAAACCATAAAGGTCATAGGAGAAAAAAATAGGATCAATGCTAGAGGCCCTAATACATGTCATTAACAGGATACAAACCATAACTAACAAGACACAAACTCTAGAATATAAGTTAGATTACTGGAATCTTCTAAAAATTAAACACTCATGCTCATCAAAAGACTTCACCAAAAGAGTAAAAAAAGAACTTAGACTTGGAAAAATCTCTGGCTATGACAAGTCAACAGAAGTCTAATCTCTAAAATCTACAGGAAAATCCAATACCTCTACAACAAAAAGACAAATAATCCAATTAAAAAATGGGCAAAGGAAATTAACAGACACTTCACCAAAGAAGGCGCTCAAGTGACTAACAGACACTTGAGGAAATGACCGTGATCACCAGCCAATATAAAAAAGTATTTTTTTTTATATTGGAGAATTGGAAATTGATACTACAATGAGATACCATCTCACCCCAACATTACTGGCATAATTAAAAAAAATAATAACACATGTTGAAGAATTTGTGGGGAGACTGGAACTCTTATGCACTACTGGTGGGAATGCAAAATGGTACGACGATTTTGGAAAACGATATGGCACTTCTTTAGAAAGCTAGAAAGAGAATACCATAAGATCCAGCAATCCCACTCCTAGGAATATATCTTGGAGAAATAAGAGCTGTCACATGAATAGAGAAATGCATACCCATGTTCATTGCAGCATTTTTCACAATAGCAAAAAGTTTGCTCATAAAAGACTCAAGGGGATTAAATGAAATAAAAGGAAAAAAGAAAAAGAAATCTCCTGTGGAGACTGGTGTTCCTGTCTACCAATTATGTACAAAAAAAAAAAAAAAGAGAGAGAGAGAATTGTCAATTCCTTTAAGTACAAAACTGAGGGGACGTTCTCCCAAAAGATAACCAGAAATAATTTAAACTCTGTATAAGATGTCAACAGTATTCTGCTATTCCACTCCTATGGGGTCATAAATTGTTTAGAAATTTATCTATGTCTATATCTGAATTGTAATAAGAGAATTGTCCTTCACAGTTGCTCAGTAACTGGCTGCTCATCACTCGGACCCTATGTTAAATACATTTTGACATGGTGATATTTAAGTTACTTGGTGGTATGCAATCTACTCTCAACTCCCATGGGGCTGTTGAGTAATTTTACTGGTCAGATGTTTAACTCGAAAATCCCAATACTTGAGAAAAAAATATGTTGTTGTTAGTTGCCATCGTAACTATGAGTCAGAATTGACTCAATGGCAATGGTGGTTGTTTTTTTTTTAATAGTGACACCATGTACAAGAGGGCAAGAAGCTGCCCGGTCCTGTGCCATCCTCACAATCATTGCCATGTTTGAGCTCATTGTTGTAGTCACTGTGTCAATCCATGTCTTTGAGGGTCTTCCTCTTTTTCACTGACCCTTTACTTTATCAAGCATAATGTCCTTCACCAGGGACTGATCCCTCCTGATAACATATCCAAAGCACGTGAAAGAAAGTCTCGGCACCCTTGCTTCAAAAAAGTATTCTGGCTGTACTTCTTCCAAGATAGATTTGTTCATTCTTCTGGCAGTCACTGGCATATTCAATATTCTTCACCAACACCTAATTCATTGTCTAGCTTTCACATTCATATGAGGTCATCGAAAATACCATAGCTTTGGTCAGGCACACCTTGGTCTTCAAAGTGACATCTTTGCTTCTTAACACTTTAAGGAGGTCTTTTGTAGCAGATTTGCCCAGAGCAATACTGTTAAACATATAATGTGAGATATTTCATTCTGAGATCATATTGTTTAGAAATTTATTTATGTCTATATTTGAATCCTAATAAGTGAATTGTTCTTCACAGTTGCTCAGTAACTGGCTGCTCATCACTCGGACTCTATGTTAACTAAATTTTGAGATGGTGATATTTAAGTTACACGGTGGTGTGCGATTTACTTCCAAATATATCTAAGCATGGGGATGAGAATAGAGATTTTAGGAAAAGCTTTTCTATTTCCCTTCCACAGACATCTATGGTTAAGGGAAGTCATGGTCCTCATTTATCTTCGATGTAGCTTTTTCTTACTGGGTTTTTTAAGAAAATAATTTTCCTGGTCCCAGCTTGATATCTCTGCATGTGCAATAACTAACCACTGTGCATGGGACTTATTTTGGCTTCCTTTCCCCATTGTATGAGTCCTAGTAAAGTCCAATACCTATATCAACGCCTTTTTCATGTCTGTAATCTGTGTTGACCTTTTTCAGGACTCATTCACAATATCTTTCTAGATAGTGCAGATTTCTCTTACTTTTCCAGTAGCTCAATCATTCATCTTACACCATATATATATACATATAAAACCAGATCAAACCAGTTGCCCCGAGTCAATTCCAACTCATAGTGACCCTATAGAACAGAGTTGAATTGCCCCATAGGGTTTCTAAGGCTCTAAATCTTTATGGAAGCAGACTGCCACACCTTTCTCCTGTGGAATAGGCTGGTGAGTTCAAATTGCTTACCTTTTGATTAGCATCAGAGCACTTAACCACTGTGCCACCAGAGCTCATATATAGGTGTGTGTATATATATATATATATATATATAAACCCACCAGAGCTTATACACACACACACGTACCCACACAAATATACAAAAATACAAGTCTATTTTTAATTTCTTTCAGCAATTTGAGGCTTTTTGTGCCAGAGATATATTTTTCAATATACCTGCTGTCTCAGCTAGCTAGTGCTGCTATAACAGAAGTACCACAAGTGGATGGATGGCTTTAACATAGAGATATTTTTTCTCTCACAGCATAGCAGGCTAGAAGTCCGAATTCAGGGTGCTAGCTCCAGGAGAAGGCCTTCTCCCTCTGTTGGCTCTGGGGGAAAGTCCTTGTCATCAATATTCCCCAGTCAAGAGATCCTAAGCACAGGGACCCCCAATCGAAAGGATACTCTATTCTCCTGGCTCTTGTTTCTTGGTGGTATGATGTCCCTCTGTCTCTCTGCTTGCTTCTTGCTTTTCTATCTCAAAAGAGATTGACTTAAAATACAACCCAGTCTTGTAGATTGAGTCCTTCCTCATTAACATAACTGCCACTAATCCTACCTCACTAACATCATAGAGGTAGGGTTTACAGTGTGTAGGAAAATCACATCACTTGACAAAATGGTGGACCATCAGACAATACTGGGAATCATGGTCTAACCAAGTTGACACACATTTTTGGTGGACACAATTCAACCCATAACATCTGCCGTATTTTAAGATGTGAAAGACCCTTCTCCTTCCTTAAGTTTTTATGTCTGGATATTTTATTAAAAATATTATTAACTAGATGGTGCCCGGCCACAACCGCTGACTACCCTGACAGAGAGCACAACAGAGAACCCCTGAGGGAGCAAGAGAACAGTGGGATGCAGACCCCAAATTCTCATAAAAAGACCAGGCTTAATGGTCTGACTGAGGCTAGAAGAATCCCGGCAGTCTGGTCCCCAAACCTTCTGTTGGCCCAGGACAGGAACCAATTCCTCAGACATGGATTGGACTGGACAATGGGTTGGAGAGAGATGCTGATGAGGAGTGAGCTACTTGTATCAGGTGGACACTTGAGACTGTGTTGACATCTCCTGTCTAGAGGGGAGATGGGAAGGTAGAGAGGGTTAGACACTGGCAAAACGGTCACGAAAGGAGAGACTGGAAGGAGGAAGTGGGCTGGTTCATTAGCGGTAGAGTAAATGGGAGTATGTAGTAAGGTGTATATAAATATGTGAGAGACTGACTTGATTTGTAAACTTTCACTTAAAGCACGATAAAAATTATTTTAAAAAATATATTATTGATGCCATAAATGACAGTGTTAAACGGTTCCCCTTCCTCCCATCACACCTGAGCCACATCACACTCTTTTGATAAGAAATTCTGTGTAGCAGCTCAAGGCCATCTTACTGCTTCTCTGCTCAAGTTTGCTTCGCTACCCACCAACCTTCCCCTCACTCCATTTGGACATGAGCAATAAGCCACAAAGCTGTCCTTAGATAAATTTCATATTTCATACCACCCTAAAAACCACATGCCCCCAGCCACCATATTGCACCCCCTACTGCACCCCTGTATTTGTTCATTTCCTGAAATTGTCTGCCAGTTCTTAGAAACTTCATGAATTATGCATAAGTTCCCTATCACAAGCCCTGCAACTGCGCTAGAATCCCCAACCTCAGGGAGCTTGATTTGAGACTTAATCTCTGAGCTCCTTGCTTGACCGGCTTGCAATAAAGTCTGTTTTCTCTTTTTCAAAGGCCTGGTGTCTCTCATTTGACTCAAGGGGTCGCGCCGGGCAGGACCCACCGTCATCAGGTTACAATACTCTAATGATGCATAGATTACCACATCTTTTATTGGTCAGTTAATTCATTTTCTGTGTCTGTTATAACAAATTGCTACAAATTGAGTGACTTAAAACAACAGAGATTTATTCTTCCACAGCTCAGGAGGCCAGAAATCCAAAGTCAGAGCCAAAATACCTGAGCCTTAATCAAGCTGTCACGGCAGAACCACACCACACACTCTTCAGAGGCTCCAGGGGAGAATCTGTTCATTGCCTCTTCCAGCTTCTGGTGGCTGTCTCTATTCCATGGCTGTGGCTGCATCATCCAATCTCTGCCTCTGTGGTCACATTGTCATCTGCGCTTGTGTCTTTATGAAATCTCTCTCTGCTTCTCCCCCATTCTCCCTATATTCTTCTATATTTTATGTCCTTCTATATTCTATATCCTTCTGTATTCTTCTATATTCTATATCCTATATTTCATATTCTTCTATATTCTATCTTTTATCTTCTATATTTTGTACTCTATATTCTCTATTCCATATTCTACATACTACATTCTATTTTCTATGTTCTTCTGTATTCTATATTCTTCTATATTCTATACTGTTCTATATTCCTCTATATTATATATACTTCTATATTCTTTATTCTTCTATATTCTACATTCTATGTTTAATATTCTATGTTCTATATTCTATATATTATATTTCCTATCTTTTATATTCTATATTCCATATTAAATATTCTACTTTCAATATTTTTCTATATTCTATATTCACCATTATTCTATACTGTATATTTCATATTCTACATTCTGTATTCTTCTGTATTCTATAATCGATATTCTTTAGTCTTTATTACATATTTTATATTCTACATTATATATTCTATATTCTTCTATTTTCTATATTCTATAGTCTTCTATATTCTGTAATCTGTTTTCTATATTCTACCTTCTATATGCTATAGTGTATATTCTACATTCTATATTTTATATTCTTCTATATGCTATAATCTATATTTGAAGATCGAAGACCACAGCCTTCAGTATGGACTGCATGTCAACATAGAGAAAACAAAAATCCTCACAACTGGACTAATGAGCAACATCATGATAAACGGAGAAAAGATTGAAGTTGTCAAGGATTTCATTTTACTTGGATCCACAATCAACAGCCACGGAAGCAGCAGTCAAGAAATTAAAAGACGCGTTGCACTGGGCAAATCTGCTGCAAAGGACCTCTTCAAAGTGTTGAAGAGCAAAGATGTCACCCTGAAGACTAAGGTGCGCCTGACCCAAGCCATGGTATTTTCAATCACATCATATGCATGTGAAACCTGGACAATGAATAAGGAAGACCGAAGAAGAGTTGACACCTTTGAATTGTGGTGTTGGCGAAGAATATTGAATATACCATGGACTGCCAAAAGAACGAACACATCTGTCTTGGAAGAAGTGCGGCCAGATGCTCCTTAGAGGCAAGGATGGCGAGACTGCGTCTTACATACTTTGGGCATGTTGTCAGGAGGGATGAGTCCCTGGAGAAGGACGTCATGCTTGGCAGAGTACAGGGTCAGCGGAAAAGAGGAAGACTCTCAGCGAGTTGGATTGACACAGTGGCTGCAACAATGTGCTCAAGCACAACACCGGTTATAAGGATGGCACGGGGCCGGGCTGTGTTTTGTTCTGTTGTGCATAAGGTCTCTATGAGTCGGAAGCGACTCGACAGCACCTAACAACAACAATATTCTATATTATTTTATTCTGTATTATTCTATATTTGTCTATATTGTATATTCTAAATTGTATTTTCTATATTCTATATTTCATATTCTTCTATGTTCTATATTCTACATTCTACACTCTATTCTTCTGTATTGTATTTTCTTCTATATTCTATGGTCTATAGTCTGTATTTTATCTTCTATATTCTGTACTCTATATTCTACATTCTACACTCTATATTCTTCTATATTCTATATTCTTCTGTATTCTATATTCTTGTATATTTTATATCCTATATTCCTTATTCTTCAATATTCTATGTTCTATATTCTGTGTTCTATCTTCTATATTCTACATTCTAAATTCTGTACTCTATATTCTATATTCTATGTTTGATATTCTATGTCCTGTGTTCTATGTTCAATCTTCTATCTTCTATCATCTGCTTTCTTCTATCTACTATCTTCAATCTATCTTCTATTGTCAATTTTCTTCTATATTGTATATTCTATGCTCTATATTATATTTTCTTCTATTTTCTATATTCTTTTGTGTCCTATATTCTATTATCTTCTATATTCTTCTGTATTCCATATTCTACATTCTATATTCTACTTTCCTACTCTTCTATATTCTTCTACATTCTATACTCTATATCCTATAATCTTCTATATTTTTCTATATTTTATAATCTACATTCTATTTTCTATATTCAGTATTCTATCTTCTATGTTCTATATTCTGTATTCTTCTACATGCTGTATTCTATATTACATGCTGTAATCTATATTCTACAGTCTATATTTTTCTATATTCTATATTCTATAATCTATATTCTTCAATATTCTATATTCTATGTTCTGTATTCTGTGTTTTATATTGTATCTTCTACATTCTACAGTATATATTCCATATTCTTCTATATTCTATAATCTATATACTTCTACGTTCTGTTTTCTATATTCTTCTACATTGTATATTTTATGTCTTATAGTCTATATTCAGCAATATTCTATTTTCTATATTCTTTTATAAACTATATTCTTCTATATTCTATATTCCATATTCAACATTCTATATTCTACTATAGTCTATATACTTCTGTATTCTACTTTCTATATTCTATAATCTATATTCTTCTGTATTCTATGTTCTATAATCTATATTCTACATTCTGTATTCTTCTATATTCTGTAATCTATATACTTTTACATTCTATATTCTCTCTTCTATGTTCTGTATTGTATTATCTATATTCTACATTCTATGTTCTTTATTCTATATTCTTCTGTATTGTATATTTTATGTCTTATAGTCTATATTCCATTTTCCTCAATATCCTCTATTCTGTATTCTTCTATATTCTATGTTCTATATTCTACATTCTCTTCTCTATATTCTATACTCTTCTATATTCTATAATCTGTATTCTTCTATATTCTACAGTCTACATTATGTATTCTAAATATTTCTATATTCTTTAACTTCTCTCTTTTATATTCTATATTCTACATTCTATATTCTATTTTCTTGTATGTTCTGTATTGTATATCCTATGTTCTCCACTCTACAGTCTATATTCTAAATTTTCCTATAGTCCATATTTTTCTATATTCTATATTCTACATTCTATATTCTATAATTTATATTCTCTATCCTATGTTCCATATTCTATATTCTGCATTCTAAATTCTATATTCAATATTCTTCTATATTCTATAATCTATGTTCTTCTACATTCTATATTCTGTTTTGTATATTCTATATTCTTTTATATTGTACATTTTATATATCATAGTCTACATTCCATATTCATCAATATTCTGTATTCTATATTCCATATTTTCTATCCTATATTCTTCTATATTCTATCTTCTATGTTCTATATTCTGTCCTGTATATTCTATATTCTTCTATATTACATATTCATCAATATTCTATATTCTTCTATATTCTACATTCTATATTCTTCTTATTCTGTATTCTATATTCTTCTATATATTATATTCCACATTCTATATCTTCTATATTCTATAATCTATATACTTCTACATTCTATATTCTATAGTCTTCTATATTGTATATTTTATATCTTATATTCTATATTTTCCATTTTTGTCAATATCCTGTATTCTGTATTCTATATCCTTCTATAGTCTATCTTCTATGTTCTATATTCTTTATTTTATGTGCTATATTCTGTTCTCTATATTCCATATTCTTCTATATTCTATAATCTATATTCTACATTCTATACTCTATTTCATATTCTGTATTCTTTATTCTACTGTCTACATTCTGTATTCTAAATACTTCTATATTCCTTATTCTTCTCTATTCTATATTCTGTATATTCTACGTTCTATATTGTATATGGCTCTATATTCTACATTCTATAATTTAAATTTTTCTTTATTCTATACTGTGTATTCTATATTCTTTGTTCTATATTCTACACTGTAAACTCTATATTCTATATTCTACATTCCTCAATAATCTATAATCGATATTGTATATCCTATATCCTTTATTCTATATTGTATAGAATAATTGTCAATATTCTTTATTCTTCTGTATTCTATCTTCTATATTCTCTAGTCTAGATTCTATATTCTTCTATATTCTGTACTCTATATTCTATATTCCAAATCCTATATTCTATATTCAATATTCTTCAATATTCCTTATTCTATATTCTATCTTCTATATTTTGTCTTTTATAGTCTATATTCTCTACTCTATATTCTACATTCTATATTCTATGTTCTTCTATATGCTATATTCTATATTTTGTACTCTATATTCTATGTCCTATATTCTGTATTCTATGGTCTTCCAAATGCTGTATGCTTCTATGTTCTATGTTCTGTATTCCATATTCCATATTCTGTATTCTACATTCTACGTTCTATATTCAATATTCTTCTTTTTTCTATATTTTTCCATATTCTATATTCTACGTTTCACATTCTACATTCTATATTCTTCTATTTCTATATTGTATATACTAAATTTTATATTCTATAATCTGTATTCTACATTCTATATCCTACATTCAACATGCTATATTCTTTATTCTATATTCTTCTCTATTCTTAATTCTTCTATATTCTACATTCTATATTCAATATTCTATGTTTGCTGTTCTATACTCTATATTCTTCTGTATACCATATTCTTCTCTATTCTATATTCTGCATTCTTCTGTATTCTATATTCTACATTTACTTTCTATATTCTGTAATCTATATTCTGCTACATTCTCTATTCTATGTACTGTATTCTATATTCTACATTCTGCATTCTATATTCTATTTTCTATAATTTATATACTTGTACATCCTGTATTCTATATTCTTCTATATTGTATATTTTATTTCTTATATTCTTTTTGCCATATCCATCAATATTCTATAGTCTTCTAAATACTATGTTCTTCTATGTTCCGTATTCTATACTCCATATTCTATTTTCTACATTCTATATTTTATATTCTATAATCTACATTCTATATTTATCTATATTCTATAATCTTTATACTTCTATATTCTATATTTTGTATTCTATATTCTTCTATATTGTACATTTTATGTCTTATATTCTATATTCATCAATATTCTATATTCTGTACTCTTCTGTATTCTATCTTCTATTCTCTATGTTCTTTATTCTATATTCTGTACTCTATATTCCGTATTTTACAAACTATACTGTTCTATTTTATATATTCTATATTCCGTATTCTATATTCAATATTGTGCATTCTCTATTCTATACACTTCCATTTTTTATATTTTATATTCTACCACATTGTATACATTATATTCCACACTCTACATGCCATATTCTATATTCCTCTATATGCTATAATCTATATTCTTCTATATTCTACATTCTATATTCTTCATTTCACATTCTGTAGTCTTCTATATTCGATATTCTGCATTCTAAATACTATAGTCTATATTCTACCTTCTAAATTCTATATTCTTCAATATTCTACATTCTTCTTCTATATTCTATATTCTGCCTTATTCTATATCGTATATCCTATATTATTCTATATTCCATATTCTTGTATAATCTATATCCTCCTATATTCTATACTCTTCTATATCTATATCCTATATTCTTCTATATTCTATATACCTCTATATTCTTTATTCTATATTCTATATCCCACATTCCATATTCTATATTCAATATTCTATGTTGTATGTTCTATATTCTTCTATGTATTATATTCTTCTATATCTGTATTCCATATTCTTTATTCCATATTCTTCTGTATTCTATATTCTTCTATATTCTATACTCTACATTCTACATTCTTTATTCTGTATTCTTCTATATACTAAAATCTATATTCCATATTCTATAGTCTACATTTTATATTCTACATTCTATGTTATATATTCTATATTCTTCTATTTTCTATATTCTGTATTCCACTTTCTACTTTCTATAGTCTTCTGTATGCTATAATCTATATTCTTCTATAGTCTATATTTTATGTTCTGTGTTCTCCTTTGTTCTATATTATTCTATATACTGTATTCTTTATTCATATTCTGCATTCTATATTTTACATTCTTCTATATTCTATGTTCTACACTCTATATTCTATATTATTATATATTCTTCTATATTCTGTATCCTACATTCTATATTCCATATTCTTCAATATTCTATATTCTTCTATATTCTATCTTCTATATTCTGTACTCTATATTCTTCGATATTCTACATTCTAAATTCTGTATTTAATATTCTTCTATATTCTATATTAAATATTCTGTGCTGTATAGTCTATATTCTTCTATATTTGATATTCTTCGTGCTGTGTTCTATGTTCAATCTTCTATCTCCTATCATCTTCTGTCTTCTATCTACTATCTTCTATTGTCTTCTATATTCTTCTATATTTGATATTTTATTTTCTTCTATTTTCTATATTCTTTTGTGTCCTGTATTCTATTGTCTTCTATATTCTCCTCTATTCTATGTTCTTCTATATTCCATATTCTGCTATATTCTATGTACTTCTATATTCTGTATTCTATATTCCACATTCTACATCTATTTTGTATATCCTATAATCTATTTTCTTCTATACTCTATTCTATATTCTTCTGTATTTTTTATTCTTCTATATTCTACATTCTAAACTTTATAATCAATATTCTGTTTTATGTCCTGTGTTCTATATTCTTTTATATACTATATTCTTGTATATTCTGTATTCCATAAACTGTATTCCATATTCTTCTATATTCTATATTCTCTGTTCTTTATTCTATATTCCTTATTCTACATTCTACTTTGTATACTCTATATTCTTCTATATTCTATAACCTATATACTTCTACAGTCTGTATTCTGTATTTTATTTTTTATTCTTCTAAATTGTATATTTTATATCTTAAATTCTATATTTGTCAATATTCCATATTCTTCTATATACTATATTGTATATTCCATATTCTATAGTCTACCACATTTAATATTCTATATTCTCTTTTCTATTATCTGTATTCCTCTATATTCTATGCTCTATATTTTACATTCTTCTGTATTCTATTATAATCTGTATACTTTTAAATTCTGTGTTCTATAATGTATATTTTATATTCTACATTCTATATTCTTTATATTCCTCTATATTGTATATTTTATGACTTATATTCTGTTTTCTATATTCCATTTTCGTGAATATCCTATATTCTATCTTCTGACTTCTATATTCTGTATTCTATATTGTGTGTTCTGTGCTCTATATTCAATGCTCTTTTATATTCTATAATCTATATTCTACAGTCTTATTATATATTCTAAATTCTTCTGTATTCTTTATTCTTCTCTATTCTGTATTCTATGTTCTGTGTTCCACATTCTACATTCTAGTCTATGTTCTTCTATATTGCATATTCTACTTTTTGTATTTTATATTCTTTATTCTACATTGTAAACTCTATATTCTGTGTTCTATAATCTATATTCTTTTATATTCTGTAATCTACCTTGTATATTCTTCAATAATCTTATAATCTATATTTTTCTATGTCATATATTCTATATACCATATTCTTCTACATTCTATCTTCTACATTCTGCAGTCTGTAGTCCATATTCCTCTATATGCTATATTCCACATTCTATATTCTATATTTTATATGCTATATTCTTCTACATTCTGTATTGTATATTCTTCTGTATTCTAAATTCTTCTATAATATATATTCCATATTCTTTTATATTCTATAATTTTCTATACTGTATATTCCTGTATATTCAGTATTCTATATTATTCTACATTCTATACACATCTACATTCTATACTCTATATTCCATATTCTATATAATTCTATATTCTTCTATATTCAATACCTATATTCTTTTATATTCTATATTCTTCTATATAATATATTCTTCTGTATTCTATATTCTACATTCTGTATTCTTCTATATTCTATATTTTTCTATAATCTGTGTTCTATATTTTGTGTTCTTCCATATTCTATAATCTAATATTTCTCTAATTTGTATATTGTACATTCTATATTCTAATTTCTTCTGTATATTCTTCTATATTTTGTATTCTATATTCCACATTCTGCTTTGTAAATTCTATATTTTATACTCTTCTATATTCTATATTCTATGTTCTATATTCAACTATATTCTATATTCTAGTTTCTAGATTCTTGATCCTACATTCTATATTCTTCTGTTTTCTGGGTTCTATATTCCACATTCTACATTCTTCTATATTCTGTATACTATAATCTTCTATAATGTATATTCTACATTCCATATTCTTCTATATTTTATATTCTATATTCTTCTATTTTCTCTATTCTATATTTTGTATTCTTCTATATTCTATATTTTTCTATATTATATACACTATATTCTTCTGTATTCTATATTTCTCTATATTCTATATCCTTCTATATTCTAGATTTCATTTTCTACATTATTCTATATTCTATTTTCTTTTATATTCTGTATTCTGTCTTCTGTGTTCTGTTCTATATTCTTCAATATTCTATATCCCATATTCTGTATTCTATATTCTTCTATATTTTACATTCTATATATTTGATATTATTTAATCTATATTGTTGTATATTCTATATGCTACAGTGTATATTCTATATTCTTTGATATTCTATATTCTACATTCTATATTCTCTTTTCTACACTATATTATTCTATATTGTATATTCCACATTATGCATTCTATATTCTGTATTCTATACTCTATATTCTACACTCAACATTATATATTCAAAATTTTTCTATATTCTATATTCTTCTATAGGCTATATTCTGTGTTCTGTGTTCTACATTCTATACTCTATATTCTGTATTCTCATATTCTATAATCTGTATTCTTCTGTATTCTCTATTCTACATTCCATATTCTAAATTCTTCTATATTCTATAATCTATGTACTTCTGCATTCTGTATTCTGTGTTCTGTATTCTGTATTGTACATTTTATATATGTTATTCTGTATTCCATATATGTCATAATTCCGTATTCTATATTCTTCTGTAGACTATATTCTTCTACATTCTATAGTTCATATTCCATAAACTGTATTCTATATTCTATACTCTACATTCTATATACTTCTATATTCTGTAATCTATATTCTTCTCTATTCTATATTCTACATTCCTCAATCTATATTCTTCTCTATTCTATATTCTACATTCTATATTTTATAATCTACTTCTACATTGTATATTTTATATTCTTCTATACTGATTATTTTATATCTTATATTGTATTTCCATTTTCATGAATATCCAATATTCTATGTTCTTCTATATTCTATCTTTTATCTTTTGTGTTCTAGATTCTATAATCTATATTCTATGTTCTGTTCTCTATATTCCATGATTCTCTATTGTATAATCTGTATGATTCTGTATTCTATATACTTTTTTTACTATATTTTATATTCAACAGTCTACATTCTATATTCTTCTATTTTCTTTATTTTTCTCTATTCTTCTATATTATTGTCTATATTCTATATTCTTCTGTAATTTATAATCTATACTCTTCTATATTCTATGTCCTATATTCTATGTTCTATATTCCACATTCTATATTCTGTTCTTCTATATTCTATCTTCTATGTTCTAATTGTATATTCTATATTCTTCTATATACTATATTCTTCTATGTTCTATATTCTTCTATATTCTGTATTCTATATTGTATAATCTACATTCTATATTCTAGAAGCTATATTCTTCTACATTCTATATTTTGTATTCTTCTATTTTCAATATTTTATATCTTATATTCCATATTCTTCTATAGTCTGTATTGCATGTTCCATACTCTGTATTCTATATCCTATATTCTACATTCTTCATTCTGTATTCTTCTATATTGTATATTCTACATTCTATATCCTTCTGTATTCTATAATCTATGTTTTTCTATATTCTTCATTGTGCATTCAATATTCTATATTCCTTGATACTCTATAATCTATATACTTCTAAACTCTATGTTCTATATTCTTGTATATTGTATATTCTATTTTCATCAATGTTCTATATTCTATATTTTTTGTTTTCTTTCTTCTGTTATCTGTATTCTATGTTCTGTACTCTATATTCTATAATCCACATTCTGTTCTGTATTCTTTATTCTATATTGTATATACTATATACTGCATTTTACATTCTAAATTTTTCTGTTTTCTATATTCTACATTCTATTAGATTCTTCTATATTCTCCACTCTACATTCTATAGTCTAAATTTTTCTATATTCTGTATTCTTCTATAATCTATATTCTGTATCCTGTATTTTACATTCTTTATTCTTCTATATTCTAAAATCTATATTCTTCTCTATTCTCTATTCTATGTTCTATATTCTAAATTCTATTTTCTATATACTTCTATATGCTATAATCTATGTACTTCTACAGTCTATGTTCTGTGTTGTATATACTATATAGTATATACAACATTCTACATTCTTCTATGTTGTACATTTTACATATTATATTCTATATTCCATTTTTATTGATATTCTATATTTTTGTATATAAGACATTCTTCTGCAATCTGTATTCCATAGTCTATATTCCATTTTTGTCAATATTCTATATTCTTCTATACTCCATCTTCTGTGTTCTAAATTCTACATTCTATATTCGGTTCTCTATACTATAGATTCTTCTGTGTTCTAAAATCTATATTCTTCTATATTCAATATTCGTCAATATTCTGTATTCCATATTCTTCTATGTACTTAGTTCAATATTCTATATTCCTTAGTCCATATTCTGTATTCTATATTCTTCTATATACCATATTCTATATTCTTCTATATTCTACTTTCTACATTCTATATTCTTCTGTGTTCTATAATCTATATCCTTCTATACTCAATATTCCATATTCTATATTCTAAATACCTTATTCTATTTTCTATGTTGTACATATTATATTCTGTATTCTTCTATATTGTATATTCATATTCTAATTCTATATTCTAAATTTTTCTGTATTCTATATTCCTGTATGTTCTGTATTCTGAATTCTATATTCTTTATTTTATATTCTACATTCTAAACTCTATATCCTATTTTCTTCTATATTCTACATTCTCCATACTACAGTCTATTTTCTATATTCTTCTGTATTCTATAATCTGTATTCTACATTCTATATTCTTTATTCTGTATAGTGTATTCCATATCCTATATTATATATACCATATTCATCACTGTTCTATATTCTTCTATAATCTATCTTCCATGTTCTGTCATCTTTATTCTATATTCTATGTTCTATTATCTTCTATATTCTGTATTCTTCTGTACTGTATATTCTTTTATAATGTACATTCTCTATTCTATATTGTTCTATATTTTATATTCGTCCATATTCTATATCCTTCTCTATACTATATTCTTCTATAATCTATATCTTATCTTCCAAATTCTATATTCTACATTCTGTATTCTGTATTGCATATTCCATATTTTATATTCTACATTCTTCTATATTCTGTATTCTACATTCTGCATTCTTGTATATTTTATATTCTTCTATATTCTATATTCTTTGTTCTACATTCTAAATTCTATATTCGTCTATGTTCTATATTCGTCTATATTCTATATTCTACATTCTATTTTCTATATTCTGTACTCTATATTCTGCTTTGTCATTCTATATTTTATATTCTATAATCTTTCTTCTATATGCTATATTCTACCTTCTAATGTTTTCTATATTCTATATTCTCACTCTACATTCTATATTCTAAATTTTGTATATTCTATATACTTCTATATTCTATAATCTATATTCTTCGGAATTCTATATTCTCTCTTCTATGTTCTGTATCTATACTCTATATGCTTCTTTATTGTATAATCTATATACCTCTACATTCCATATTCTGTATTCTATATTCTTCTGTTTCACATTTTACATATTATATTCTATATTTCATATTTGTCAATAGTCTATATTTTCTATATACTATATTCTTCTTTATTTTATATTCTTTATTCCATATAGTACATTCTGTATTCTGTATTGTATAGTCTATAGTCTGCATTCTATATTCTGAATTCTTCTATATTCTTTATTCTTCTCTTGTTTATATTCTGTGTTCTGTATTCTATATTCTACATTCTATATTCTGTATTATTCCGTATTCTACTTTCTATATTCTAAATTTTTCTATACTCTATTTTTCTCTATTCTCTATTCTGAATTGTATATTCTATATTCTGTACTATACATTCTAAACTCTATATTCTGTACTCTTGTATATTCTATATTCCGTATTCTTGTATATTCTATATTCCATATTCTATGCTCTACACTCTACATTCTACATTCTTTAATCTATATTCTACCTTCTACATCCTGTATTCTTCTATATCGTATGTCCTATATCCTGTTTTTTTATATCCTGTATTCTATAGTCAATATACTGTATTCATCAATATTCTATATTCTTCTATGTTCTATCTTCTGTCTTGTGTATTCTATATTCTGGCATATATTCTATGTTCTACATTCTATATTCTTTGATATTCTATATTCTTCTGTATTCTGTGTTCTACCTTCTCCTATAATCTATATTCTTTTATATTCTGTATTCTATCTTCTATGTTGTATATTCTTCTATATATCATATTCTTCCATATTCTATATTATTTATTCCATATTCCATATTCTACATGCAACACTATTCTAAATTCTTCTATATTCTACATTCTAAATTCTATGTTCGTCTATATTCTATACTCTTCTATATTCTATATTCCATATTCTGTATTCTGTATTTGATATTCTATGTTCTATATTTTATATTCTATATTCTACTATATATTTATTCTTCTATATTCTGTATTCCATATTCTATAGTCTACATTCTTCTATATTCTATATGCCATATTCTAGAATCTATATTCTATTTTCTATCTTCTATATAAAATTTTTTATATTCTTCTATATTCTGTATTTCATAATGTATATTCTATATTCTCCTATACTCTATATTCTTCTTTACTCTGTATTCTATCTTCTTTTTTCTTTTATATTCTGTATTGTATTGTATATTCTATGCTCTTCTATATACTATATGCCTTTATATTTTATATGCCTTATTCCATATTCTACTTTCTGAATTCTTCTGTATTCTATATTCTACATTCTTAATTCTATATTCTTCTATATTCCATATTCCTTTATATCCTATTTCTGTATTTTTCCATATTCAAAGTTCTGTATTTCATTCTCTGTATTCTATATTGTATATTCAAAGTTCTATGTTCTATATTCTATATTTTTCTGTATGGCATATTCTATGTTCCATACTCCATATTCTATATGCTATATTCTACATTCTCTATTTTTTTATTCTATATTTTACATTCTACAATCTATGTTTCATGATCTTCTATATTCTATAATCTATATTCTGCTATAGCCTGTAGTCTTTACTCTATATTTTATATTCTATATTCTGTATTCTACATTCTATATAACAAATTCTATATTCTATGTTCTTCTATATGCTATATTCTTCTATATTCTGTATTGTATAGTTTCCTATTGTCTATATTCTTCTATAATGTATATTCTACATTCTTCTGTATACTGTATTGATATTCTTATATATTCTCTATTTTTCCATATTCTGTATTCTATATTCTTCTATATTCTATATTTATATTCTTTATTCTTCTACATTCTGTGTTCTATATTATTCTATATTCTTCTGTAATGTATATTCTATAATCTATATTCTTCTATACTCTATATATTCTTGTATATTCTATGTTCTTTTATATTTAGTATTCCATCTTCTGTTTTATGTGTTCTATGTTCTATATTCTTCTGTATTCTGTATTCCACATTCTAAATTCTATGGTCTTCTATATTTTTTATTTTCCTATATCTTATATTCCATATTCTCCATTCTATATTCGATGTTCTATGTTCTTTATTCTACATTTTTCTCTATACTATATTCTTCTGTATTCTATAGTCCATATTGTATATTGTAATTCTATATTCTAAAATCTTCTATATTCTACATTCTATATTCTTCTATATTCTAGATTCTAGATTTTTCTATATTCTATGTTCTATATTCAATCTTCTATTTTCCATATTTTTACCATGCTATTAAAAAAAGTTTTTTTATATATTTGTGTATTCTATATTCCATATGCTTTATACTGTATTCAACATTCTATATTCTACTATATTCCATATTCTATACTCTCCTATATTCTATATTTTACATTCTACATTCTATATTCCATAATATTTTATATTGTATAATTTATAATCTTCTATATTCTACAATCTATATTCTCCTAAATTCTTCGTTCTATATTTTGCATTCTCTATTGTGTATTCTACATTCTACATTTTATATTCTCCTGTATTCTATATTCTAAATTTATATTCTATTTTCTTCTGTATTCTGTATTCTTTATGCTATAATCTTCTATAATGTATATTCTATATTCCTCCTTATTCCAAATCCTCTATACGCTATATTCTTCTGTTTTCAAAGTTCTTTTATATTCTGTATTCTATCTTCTATCTTCAGTGTTCTATGTTCCATATTCTATATTCTTTATTTTAAATTCTCTATATTCTATAATCTATGTTCTATGTTCTTCTATAGTCTATATTTTTGTATATTCTATATTCCATACTCTGTATTCTATATTAGATGTTCTATATTGTATATTTTTCTACATACAATATTCCTCTATATTATATATTGCGTATTTCGTATTCCATATTCTATATTCCACATTCTGCATTCTATATTTTAAATTCTTCCATATTCTATGTTCTGTATTCTATATTCCATGTTCTTCCATATTCTTCTATATTCTATATTTTTCTGTGTTCTATATTCCATGTTTTACATTCTTCCTTCTATATTCTATATTCTTCTATCTTGTATTCTATATTCTTCTATACTGTATATTCTGTATTTTACATTCTATATTCCATTTTCTTCTATATTCTATATTCTGTGTTCTTTATACTTTATTTTATATTCTATATTTTGTATTCTACATTCTATGTTCTATATTCTTCTGTACTCTATATATTCTATATTTTATATTCCATACTCTGTGTTCTATATTCAATGTTCTTTTTCTATATAATTTTCTGTAGTCTACATTCTACATTTTATACAATTTATTATTATTTTTTATTCTTCAACAGTCTGTCTCATATATTCTTCTATATTGTATATTCTGTATATTACATTCTACATTCTATATTCCATAATCTTCTTTATTCTATAATGTATATTCTCTATATTATGTATTTTTGATTCTATATTCTGTATTCTACATTCTATATTCCAAATTCTATATTTTACAATATTCCATTGTCTGTATTCTATATTCAATGTTGTTTTCTATATTCTATATTTTTATAATTTTCTGTATTCTATATTCCATATTCTGTATACTATATTCTACATTCTATATTCTCTTATATTCCATCTTCTTTATTCTATATTTACTTCTACATTTTATATTCCAGAATCTTCTCTATTCTATAATCGTCTATATTCTATGGTCTTTATTCTATATTTTATATTCTGTATTCTACTTTGTACATACTCTATTCTATAATTTTCTATGTTCTGTATTCCATACTCTGTATTCCATATTAAATATTTGATGTTCTATATTCTATATTTTTTATATACTATATTCTTCTGAATTCTACATTCTATATTACATATCCTACATTCTGCATTTTATATTTTATATTCTTCTATGTTCTGCATTTCATAATCTTCTACATTCTTATTCTACATTCTATAATCTATTATAATCTATATTCTTCTATCTGCTATATTCTATATTTTAAATTCTAATTCTATATTCAATATTCTACATTCTACGTTTTAAATTTTTCAATATTCTTTATTCTCTATTCCATATTCTATGTTCTCCATTCTATATTCCATTTTTTCTATGTTCTACCTTTTGTATGCTAAATTTTTCTGAATTCTATCTTTTCCTATATTCTATATTTTTTATTGTATGTTCTACCTTTTAATCTCCATCTTCTACAATCTAATACTCTCCATTCTACATTCTATATTCCTCTATATTTTGTTATCTATATTCTTCGACTTTCTCTATTCTATACTCTTCAGTAGTGTATATGCTATTCCCTATATTCCATATTTCTCAATATTCTATTTTCATCTATGTTCTGTCTTCTATGTTCTGTAGTCTGTAGGTGTCAGCATCTGGGATAAAGGATTCGGGACTTTGCCTGGGGCAGAAGGCAGCCGAGGTCAGCGGATACTTGGAAGTCTAGTGACTTCCGGCACTGCTGCCAGTGACAAATGGTTACTTCCACACTCACATATCCCCTGGTGGCAGAATGATAGTGATGGGTGGAGAAACATTGCTGTGGAGCACACTTTCAATGGGGCACCGGCCAAAGCAAAGGCCAGGGCGGGTAGTGGATGTCATGGAGTTGAATGGCGAGCCAGTGAAGGACCAAGTATTCCTCCTGTATGTGGCAAACAGGTCATCCGTGTCACAAAGTCCATAAAGCATTGGACTGCTGGGGCCCAGGCTGCCAGGATTTTGGCCCTGCCTTCGGGGCCCGGCCACATACGCAGCATTCCACCGCAGGCAGGGATAGGTAGACATCAAAAATTTGGAAAATGGCAGTGACTCCTCGATTTCCCTGGCATCGGCCTTTTTGAGCGGCACGATTTTTTTCCTAGTAGAATAAGGCACTGACGGAGAAAGGCAGGATTATGTGTGCAGGAAAGGTGTGTGCTGAGAGGGTGAGGATGTTGAGACCAGGTTGGGATCTTTAGTCCAGGAGAGGCTACTGGCAGGTGTGGGTCAATGTTCTCTACCCATCCCACGTGACGGGGGGAGGTTTTCACCATACAAAGCAGCAGCGGAATTATTCGTCGCCGGAGAGGTTGCATCTGCCCACAAGCTCCACCTGGCCAGGGTCCGCCCCTACCCTATTGCCTATGTCAATCAACAGAAGCTAAGACCTTCCAGAGAGACTACCTACTATTCTCTACCCACGGGAAGGTGGTATAGCCAGAAGTCTCCCCGGTTTCATCTCCAGGCTCTCTCTGAGACCCCTCATACTTGTGATGTGTCTCAGGGGTAGAATGAAGAGATTTCTCTGAAAGAACACATACAGAGAGGGGCTATAGATGCTGAGGAAGGGCGTCTTGCCTACGGATACCCTAGCCTAAGTGGAAAAGAGGTACCTGCCTGCTGCCCAGTGTGTCAAACCTATTCACATCAGGGGTTACCTACTCTGAAGTTATTCCCTGGGTGCCCTCGATTTTGTGGCCAAAAACAGAAGGGGCCGTTGTGTGTCCATGGGTAAAATGGAGGGATCTGAGGAACTGGACACTTGGGCTGGACCTCTCCTATTAGCTCAGTGTTTGTGACTCGTCCTGGTCAGAAATTCCGGGCAGCCTTCTGGTGGTTGTCTCCATGGTGATTGGGAAAGAAGCCTTAGGCCCTGCACTCAGCCTTCACCTGGCCTACATGGCCTCTTTACCCTCATCCAGAACACTGTGCGGATGAAAGAAAGGATGTCGGCCAGTGACCAAGTGTCCTCATTGCCTTTGAAGGATTAGGCTCCTTGCCTGGGCAGAAGACAGCCAAGGTAAGCCTGAGCCTAGACACCTAGTGACCTGTGACACTGCAGCCAGTGATAGATGTTGATTTCCACGCTCATGTATCCGTAGATGGCAGATTCAGAGTGGCTGGAGGAAAAGTGTAACTAGAGATCACACACTCACAAGTGCATGGGCCAAAGGTCAGGGAAAATAACTGAGGTCGTGGAGCTCTAGCGGAGCCAGTCCAGGCCCCAGGTCTCCCTCCTGTTCGTGACAAACAGGTAATCCATATGCCACCATCGGCAGACTCTGGACTGCTGGGGCCCTGGATGCCCGGATTGCGGCCTTGTCTTCGGAGACCTGACGCACAGGCAGTGTGCCAGCAGAGGCTGTGGCCCAGCAGAGGGCAAAATCTTGAAAACGGGGGCTTCAGTTGATTTTGCATGTGCTCTCCTTTGGCTAAGTGACATCCCGTGTTTCCTAGCAGGAGAAGGCGTTCGTAGAGAGAGGCGGATTCCATGTGTGCAGGCAAAGTGTGTGCTGAGATGATGAGTCGCTGGAGACCAGGGTGGACTCTTCAGACCCAGGATAGACCTCTGGCAGGTATGTGTCAATGTTCTCTGCCCATGGCACACAGCCGGGTATTTGCATACACTGTTATCAGTGGAATTAGTAGTCTCCGGAGAGGTTGCCACATGTCAGGAAGCTTCACCTGGACAGGGTCCGCCCGTGATGCAGCTCCCCAATCAAGCACTACTCTCTAGAGCTTCCAGATATACTACCAGATCTTCTCTGCCCATGGGCAAGCAGTACACCCAGAGGCCTTCCCCTTTGCTCTTTCCTCTCTAGGTACTCTGTCAGGAACTCCAAGCTGTGAAGTGACAACGGGGAGAAGGAAGAGATTTCCGAGAATGAACACATACAGAGAGAGGCAAGAGATGCTGAGTGGGGATGTCTTGCGTACTGATATCTTCAGGAAAGTGGGAAAGAGGTACCTGGCCTGCTCTGCCAATGCCCTGAAGCACTCCACACGAGGGGCTCCCTTGTGCCTGCATAGCGCTGTGCTCAAATCCTGTGGCCACTAGGTGTCCTAGGTCACAATGGAGGGCCCTGTGTCATCTTTCTGGTGGGTCGGATCTCTGCCATTGGATCAGTCTTCTCACCAGGCCCATCATAAGCTCCGACCACTCTTCCGGTGGGGAGACATTCTCCATGGTGATGGCAAAGAAGCCTTAGCCCCACCCACCTGGCCTTCACTTCACCTACCTGGCCTTCTGACCCTCACTCAGACCTCTGTGTTGATAAAAATTAATTTTCACCAGTGCCCAGGTGTCAGCATCTGGGATAATGGATTCAGGACCTTGCCTGGGGCAGAAGGCAGCCTAGGTCAGCTAGTACCTGGAAGTCTAGTGACTTGTGACACTGCTGTCAGTGACACATAGTGACTCCTACACTCACATATCCCCTGGTGGCAGAATGATAGTGATGGGTGGAGAAACATTGCTCTGGAGCACAAGTTCAATGGGGCAGCAGCCAAAGCAAAGGCCAGGGCCAGTAGTGGACGTCGTGGAGCTGAATGGCGAGCCCATGAAGGGCCCAAGGATCCCTCCTGTATGTGGCAAACAGGTCATCAGTGTCCCCAAGTACATAAACCATTGGACTACAAGGGCCTAGGCTGCCAGGATTTCAACCTTGCCTTCAGAGCCCGGCCACATACACAGCTTTGCACCGGAGGTGGTGACATGTTGATAGGAAACATTTGGAAAATGGCAGTGTCCCTTCGATTTCCCTGGCATCGTCCTTTTTGAGCAGCATGCTTTTTTTCCTAGTAGGATAAGGCACTGACGGAGAAAGGCAGGATTATTTGTGCAGGAAAGGTGTGTGCTGAGAGGGCGAAGACGTTGAGACCAGGTGGGGATTTTCAGTCCCAGGAAAGGCCCCCGGCAGGTGTGGGACAATGTTCTCTACCCATCCCACTTGGCAGGTCTAGGTTTTCACCGTACAAGACACCAGCAGAATTATTCATTGCCGGAGAGGTTGCATCTGCCCACAAGTTCCACCTGGCCGGGGTCCGCCGCTACTGTATTGCCCATGTCAATCAACAGAAGCTAAGACCTTCCAGAGAGACTACCTGCTATTCTCTACCCACGGGGAAGCTGTAGAGACAGAAGCCTCCCCTTTTTCATCTCCAGGCAATCTCTCAGGACCCTCATACTTGCGATGTGTCTCAGGGGTAGAATGAAGAGATTTCTCTGAATGAATACATACAGAGAGGGGCCATAGATGCTGAGGAAGGCGCCTTCTCTACTGATACCCTAGCGTAAGTGGGAAAGAGGTACCTGCCTCCTAACCCAGTGTTTCCAACTTGTACGCATCAGGCGTGGCCTACTGTGAAGTTAGTTCCTAGGTGCCCTCGATTTTGTGGCCAAAGACCGAAAGGTCCGTTGTGTATCCATGGGTAAAATGGAGGGTTCTGCGGAACTGGCCAGTTACGCTGGACCGCTCCTATTGGCTCAGTGTTTGTGACTCGTCCCCTTCAGAAGTTCCACCCAGCCTTCCGGTGGCTGTCTCCAAGGTGATTGGGAAAGAAGACTTAGGCCTCGCACTCAGCCTTCAACTGGCCTAAATGGCCTCTTTACCCTCATCGAGACCGCTGTATGGATGAAAGACAGGATGTCGGCTACTGACCACGTGTCCTCATTTCCGTTGAAAGATTAGGCTCCTTGCCTGGGCAGAAGACAGCCAAGGTCAGCCTGAGCCTAGACACCTAGTGACCTGTGACACTTCAGCCATTGATAGATGTTGATTTCCACACTCAGGTACCCGCAGGTGGAGGATTCAGAGTGGTCAGAGGAGAAGTGTAACTACAGATCACACACTCACGAGGGCATGGGCCAAAGGTCAGGGAAAATAGTTGAGTTCGTGGAGCTCTAGTGGAGCCACTCTAGGGCCCAGGCTTCCCTCCCGTACGAGACAAAGAGGTAATCCATACGCCACCATCTGTACACTCTGGACTGCTGGGGCCCTGGATGCCCACATTTCGGCCTTGTCGTCGGAGAAGTGATGCACATGCAGTATGCCAGCGGAGGCTGTGGACCAGCAGAGGGCCAAGTCGAAGCCTCGAGACGCCACCGTATTGTAAGATTTTAATCTCATTTCCTTTTCTTTTGTTTCAAATGAGTAATCCGGTTACGTATTTACTTATTCATTTCTTTATTGCTCCCAAGGCAGAATGTCTCCTGGGCAACCGGTTCAGCCAGCTGCACCTGGCGGTGCCAAGGGATTTTCTGAAAGAGAGCGGGTCTCCATTGCTTCCCCAGGACGACACCACAGGCGTTCTCTTTGGAACAAACCGCGGAATGGGACAATGATTGTGTCAAAAGAATCCTGACTAACCCTCCGTACAACGGTGCGTTCTGTCCAATTATCCAGGCATTGCCAACCCGCGAGGGGGAGAGAGAGAAGGCGACGGAGAGAGGACTCGGGAGGGAGGGGCGTGGGCCGCACACGCAAGGGTACCCGCCGGGCCCGCCCTCCCCCCAAAGCCCCAACCCAGCTCCACTAGCGGCGGGATGTGTAGGCGCACCAGCCAGCGGGGCAGGGAGCTCATCCTGCTAAGGCGATGGGCGGGGTGGGGGCAACCACCTTGGGGGAGGCGCAGAACTGCCGCCAATAGAACCGTCTGTGGGAAAGAGGCTATCAGAAACTCAGAGTCCCTCCTGGCCTTAATAGGCGGGATATCGCTAGGATCACAATCAACTCACCGTCTGGCAGGATTGCGGGGTCAAGACCCTTGGCAGCCTGAGAATCCAAGGAATCCAGGATTCCCAGACTTGTCTGGTCCTTCTGGGATTTGTGATCTGTCCTAATTACCCCGGGGGTTGTAAATCCTACCCTCTGTGATGGTTTTTATGATGTTAATGAGGCAGGAGCACAGGCGGCGGTTATGTCAATGAGGGAGGAGGCAACGTACAGGATTAGGTTGTATGGGCAGGCAGTCCCTTATGAGACAGAAAAGAGAGAAGCTAGCAGAGAGGAGAGGGACCACTGGGCGCCAAGGAAGAAGAGGCAGAGGCAGAGCGCGTCCTTGGGACCTCGGGTCCCCGCACTGAGCAGCTCGTAGACCAGAAGATGACTGATGACTAGGGCCTTCACCCAGAGCTGACAGACAGGGAACTCCTTCCCCAGGCGCTGGCGCCCTGAATTGGGACTCGTCGCCTGGTCGACTGTGAAAGAATACATTTCTGTTTGTCCAAGCCACGCACGGGTGCTAGTTCTGTCAGGGCGGCACCAGCGAACTAAGGCGCCTGGGAATCCCAGTCCGGTCCCCCAGCCCCCACCGACCTGACAAGGTGCCGGAAAATCCTTCCATTGGAAATGCATTCCTCTGACGCAACACACTAATAGGACGACCTTTGCCAAATCCCCTGATAAAATCTCTACTTCCACTTAGGAGTGAGTCATCTTGCCCTTCAACGCTTTCCTCCAAGGCCTCAGGTACTTAATGAAGGACTCCGGTGGGTCAGGTGATTTCCCACAGGGGCCTTGGGGCCTTCCTTTGCTGCGCAAAGCATTCCGGGCGTGGCTGAGTCCCGCGTTTCCGGGAGCTGTTCACTTGGCCGCGAGTCTCCGTGCAGTCCGGCTGACTTGCCGCGATGGATCCGACCGGCCCTTCGAGTCGCTCTCAAAATCCACGAGGCCGATGAGAGAGGTTGGTTTTGAAGCCCAGTCAAAGAGAGACCCTGCAAGCAGCGTTTGAGCAGAACCCCTACCCTGGTATAACTACCAGAGAAGAACTCGCCAGAGAAACCGGCATCGCGGAGGATCGCATTCAGACTTGGTTTGGAAACCGCAGAGCAGGTCACCTAAGGAAGAGCCGCTCGGCCTCTGGACAGGCCTCTGAAGAAGAGCCGTCCCAGGGACAGGGAG